>NC_141873.1:478753845-478905360 GCF_056163025.1 Triticum urartu | reverse complement strand
ACATTGAGCCTGCAGGCGCGTCACCACCTCCGTGAAAAAAGTCAGGTGACTGGCGTATTCGCTTGAGTGAGGAGTCGGGGCATCGCAGATATGGCCCAGGGCGGTGTTGGCCTTGTTCCGAAGGTCTTGAAGCATAGGAGCATGCTCGCACTCCAGGGTTCGGCGTTGAAGCACTTCTTCTCTGTTTTGCCGAGCGACGGCCTCGGCGTCGTCAATCCGCCTCTGGAGGGAAAGCAGCTCGGCGCTGGCGGAGGCCAAGTCCACCTGCGCTGCAACCAGGGCGGCGGCAGTGGCCTCCACACGTGTTTCGGCCTCGTCCAACCTGGGCCTGAGGGCGGCATCCCTGCCCGCACCTTCCTGTCCGGCGAGCTCCAGCTTCAGGCCATACCTGCCCTCCAGATCGGCGCGAACCTCGGCCACCCGGCGATCGATCTCCTCCTCGACTTTGGCCTCGCGGGCCCCGACGGCATCTTTGGCTTGAGCGACTTGATGCTCCCTCGTCTCCAGTCGCTCGAGCTCGAGGCTGCGCTCCACGGCCTCCAGGGCCAGCGCCTCCTTGCGCAACCGAACCTCCTCTTCCTCCGCAGGAGTCCCCCTCATTGACGCTAGGGCGGCCCCACGCGCCTCGACTTGCTGCTCAAGGGACACGCTCCAAGCCTGGAGCTCCCACACACGCTCCTCCGCAGCCTTGCGGCGGTGATCGGCCTCGTGAGCTTCCTCCAAGGCTCGCGAGCGGGCCTCATTGGCGATCTTGAGGGACGCCTCAGCCTTCGCGTTCTCGAGGTCGTGTTGATAACGGCCAAGGTTGATGGCCACTGGCAGCTTGCGCCGCTCCTCCACCAACCGAAGACCTTCAGCCTCCAGACGCGAGTCGACACCAGCAAGCTCTTCACCGAGACGGTTCATCGTGCCCATCACCTCCCGGAAGAGCTCGTGGCGGACCACGCTGCGCCCGCACTCGAGCTCAAATGCTCGGCCCATCTCGTCCTCCGCCTCGGGGGCTGCGGGTTGAGCATCAAGTGGCGCGCCACCTCCCGGCCGGGGGCTGGGGGCTGGCGTGGCCACAGGCCACAGCTGACCCTCGCGAGGGGCCCGAACCGAACAAGTCCCGGTGCTTGAACGAAGCTCTAGCATCGAGGCTAGCCATCTGCCAACTGTGACCAAGGGAGGAGCCATTGGCATGCCCGCTGCGCCCCTAGCAAGGCTGCGAAGAAAGGACAGTGGAGGCGCAAGCTCGGGACGCCTTGACGACGGACCGTCTCCTGAGGTTGACCCCACGCCGTGGGCAGCGCCCGAGCCTGAAGCACTGGAGCTTGGCGAGAGGGATGCGGCGAGAGGGAGCTGCTTCTCTGAAGATTTCGCGGCCTTAGCAGAAGGGGACCTGAGGGGACAATCGTCAGGAAAGGAGGGCGACACATATATGATCACCAAGAGAAGGTACTTACTCATCAATAGCGACGTACTTCCGTCACTTCAGCGGCCCAAATATATTGCTACCGCTGGGGGATCCCTTCCTCTTGCGGAGCTCCTCGAAGTCCACACAAAGACTACCGAAGCGCTGGACATGACGGCCGGCGCGCAGCGGAGCCGAAGAGGAACCAGGAGGGATAGCCTTAGGGGAGCTTGGCTGCGGCAAGCAGCCCGGCTCTTTCTCGATGCGACCCCCCGAGGCCCGTGGAGCCTTGGCCTCAGGAGTTGCATGCCGCATCTCGTCAGCAACTGGTGCCTCAGGAGGGGTGTCGCAAGCTCCCGAGGACGACGCCCCCGGGTCCCCGCTCGGCATGCACTCCTCAACATCTGAGCAGCCGGCAACCATCGCCACTCGCACCCCCGCATCGTCACCAGGGCGGGCTCATCACCGGAGGTGAAGAATGGGACCACGATGACGGGATTGTCACGGGGCCCCTCCAAGCCAATTGGGCGCAGCCCCCACTCATCAAAGGAAGGCATGGACGCGGCAAAGGTAACCTTGTTCTCGCAGCGGTACAACATGCAACTCTTCTTGGGCATTTCGTCCGGCAGAGGGACACCGGATAGGACTGGGATCACCGTTTGCCGCGCGGCGAGAGGGAGCCCCTCCTCCTGAATCCTCATGTTGTCCTAGCTGCTGAGCAAGTCCCACACCGGGCGAGAATGGCGCTGAAGCGGATCAACCCGACGCCTGACGAACTCCCTCACCATCATGGGCGTAGTCCCACCAAGGTCTTTCAACCACCGCAGCCTGGCCTAGACAGGGGCAAGGTAGGGGCTCGTGAGCTTCTGATGGCCCCAACCGGAGTTTGGAATGGCAGGCCCCACCGGAGCTTGGAGCAGAGGGTTGAGCACGCTGGCATCAACAAACACCCATCGCGTGCAGAACTCGCTCATGGAAGAAGGGAGCTCGAAGTCGATCCCCATGCCTATCGTCGCGGCCACGGCCTGGAAGCTCACACACCCTGAGCTCTGCCAGGCACCGGTGAGATGCAGCGAGAAGAAGTGGCGGAGAAGCGCCACGGAAGGGGTGATGCCCACCATGGCCTCGCACACGAAGGCGAAGACAGCGAGAAGGGTCACAGATTGAGGGTCAAGATGGAGCATGTGGATCTGGTAGTGCTCGAGCACCGCGTTGAAGAAGGCGGAGAAGGGAGGAAGCAGGCCAGCCCAGAGGGCGTCGATGAAGATCGGAACCTCGGTGACTGCTCGGGCCATGCTGCGGCGAGACGCAGGCTAGGCCAGCATCTCCCCCAACTTGTTGACACTGGAAGCGAGCATGGGGTGTACCTTGCCCATGGCCTCGTCGTTGAGCACCCGAGGCCGGCCGAGTGTCGGCTCGAAGGATGGGGGCGCAGTTGGCGAGGGCAGAGGTCCCTTCCCCTTGTCGGCTTGCTTCGGCGCCATGGTGGTGAAGCGGGCGGAGAGCTAGACGGATTAAGGAGGTGGAGCAGGGCGTCAGGGAAGCAGGGAGATTGGAAGATTGGAAGAACCAGGCGCCGAGAGGGAAGACTAACTGTTCAAGAAGCGGGGTCACATAGCCAGGTGGATTCAAAGGCAGCATGGGGAAGTGGAGACGCCCACGTCCAATCAACCGCCACACATCAACTGAGGCTGCAGGCTTTTGGGGCCCGCAGCACTTCGAGCTTGACCCTTGGCTTCGCCGTGAAGCCAAGCCTGCGCGCACCTTGGGCCCGGGGGCTAATGTCGGCATTCTGGGAACGGGGGTCCCTAGACTTGCCTGCCTGCGGCCCACAGCGTGGTTGAGCTAGCAGGCCGTACGACCCATCTTCACCGGCAAAGCATCCAAGACCCTCGCGAGGGGCCAAGCCTCGCGAGGCGGACGACGCAAGACCTCCTTTGGAGTGGCCTAGCTAGGCAGGCTCACGAGGAGCGGAGATATCAAGGCAAGGCGAACCTCACGAGGTTCTCGTGACGTCAGCCATGACGATCGACACCAGGCAGGCGCCAGGCGGGCGCCAGCGCGCGCAGCGTTCTTGTTTCCTCTTTGGTGCAAAGGGGGCAAGCGCAGCCGCGGAGAATCGAGGCATCAGACAAAGGTTACAATTTCGGTGCAACGATACCAAGACCATGGACTGCAAGACGGTGGTCATCGTGGAGCCCAAGACGGCGTCACCACCAGAACTTTGTGCAGGCAAAGACTACTTTTGTCAGGGTAGCTTGTACTAGCTGTCCCCCTTCAAATTAGCCCGCCATTGTTGGCTCCCTTCCCGCTCGATATTTGGGAAGAGGACCAGGGCCTCTATAAGTAGGACTAGCCACCACAGGGGAGAGGTGATCGGATTTGGGCGAAGAGACACACCCCAACCTCTCGCGCACAAGAACACCTCGACCTCAGGAGGTTGTTCCTCCCTTGTATTGTTCATCATCAGCCCAAGAGGCAATCCACCACCACCACACTGGAGTAGGGTATTACACCACAACGGTGGTCTGAACCAGTATAAATCTTGTGTCTTTCTGTGTTGCAAGTACATCGAGTTCGTCCGCGAGATCTAGTGAGCTAGGGCGTTGATCGGCAGGAGGGAAAGACTTCGTGCGCACCCCAGTGTTTGAACCTTAAGGGTTTGCCGGAACCCCAACCCCGACACAAATAAAAACAATGAGAGAAAAAGAGAGAAGGGACAATGCTACTATCCTTTACCACACTTGTGCTTCAAAGTAGCACCAAGATCTTCATGATAGAGAGTCTCCCATGTTGTCACCTTCATATACTAGTGGGAATTTCACATTATAGAACTTGGCTTGTATATTCCAATGATGGGCTTCCTCAAAATGCCGTAGTTCTTCATGAGCAAGCAAGTTGGATGCACACCCACTTAGTTTCTTTTGTTGAGCTTTCATACACTTATAGCTCTAGTGCATCCGTGCATGGCAATCCCTACTCACTCACATTGATATTTATTAATGGGCATCTCCATAGCCCGTTGATACGCCTAGTTGATGTGAGACTATCTTCTCCTTTTTTGTCTTCTCCACAACCACCATTCTATTCCACCTATAGTGCTATATCCATGGCTCACGCTCATATATTGCGTGAAGATTGAAAAAGTTTGAGAACATCAAAAGTATGAAACAATTGCTTGGCTTGTCATCAGGGTTTTGCATGATTTAAATATTTTGTGTGGTGAAGATAGAGCATAGCCAGACTATATGATTTTGTAGGGATAACTTTCTTTGGCCATGTCATTTTGAGAAGACATGATTGCTTAGTTAGTATGCTTGAAGTATTACTATCTTTATGTCAATATTAAACTTTTATCCTGAATCCTTCGGATCTCAATATTCATGCCACAATAAATAGATTTACATTGAGAATATGCTAGAAAGCATTCCACATCAAAATTCTGTTTTTATCATTTACCTACTCAAGGACGAACATGAATTAAGCTTGGGGATGCTGATACGTCTCCAACGTATCTATAATTTTTGATTGTTCCATGCTATTATATATTCTGTTTTGGATGTTAATGGGCTTTATTTTGCACTTTTATATTATTTTTGGGACTAACCTATTAACCCAAGGCCCAGTGCAAATTGCTGTTTTTTTTGCCTATTTCAGTGTTTCATAGAAAAGGAATATCAAACAGAATCCAAACGGAATGAAACCTTCGGGAGCGTGATTTTTGGAACAAACGTGATCCAGGGGACTTGGAGTGCCGTCAAGAAACAATCGAGGAGCCCACGGGGCAGGGGGCGTGCCTACCCCCTGGGCGCGCCCTCCCCCCTCGTGGGCCCATCGTTGCTCCACCAACCTACTTCTTCCTCCTGTATATATTCATATACCCCGAAAACATCCAGGAGCACCGCGAAACCATATTTCCACCGCTGCAACCTTTTGTACCCAAGAGATCCCATCTTGGGGCCTTTTCCAGAGTTCCGCTGGAGGGGGCATCGATCACGGAGGGCCTCTACATCAACTCCATGGCCTCTGTGGTGATGTGTGAGTAGTTTACTTCAGACCTTTGGGTCCATAGCTAGTAGCTAGATGGCTTCTTCTCTCTATTTGGATCTCAATACAATGTTCTACTCGATCTTCTTGGAGATCTATTCGATGCAACTCTTTTTGCGGTGTGTTTGTCGAGATCTGATGAATTGTGGGTTGACGATCAAGTCTATCTATGAACAATATTTGATTCTTCTCTGAAATCTTTTATGCATGATTAGTTATCTTTAAAAGTCACTTCGAATTATTAGTTGGTTTTTGCCTACTAGATTGATCTTTCTTGCAATGGGAGAAGTGCTTAGCTTTGGGTTCAATCTGGCGGTGCTCGATCCCAGTGATAGAAAGGGAAACGACATTTATTGTATTGTTGCCATCGCGGATAAAAAGATGGGGTTTATATTATATTGCTTGAGTTTGTCCCTCTACATCATGTCATCTTACCTAATGTGTTACTCTGTTCTTAGGAACTTAATACTCTAGATGCATGCTGGATAGCGGTCGATGTGTGGAGTAATAGTAGTAGATGCAGAATCGTTTCGGTCTACTTGTCACGGACGTGATGCCTATATAAATGATCATGCCTAGATATTCTCATAATTATTTTCTTTTCTATCAATTGCTCGACAGTAATTTGTTCACCCACCGTAATACTTATGCTATCTTGAGAGAAGCCACTAGTGAAACCTATGGCTCCTGGGTCTATTTTCCATCATATAAGTTCCCTATCTATTTTAATTTGCAATCTTTTACTTTCAATCTATATCATAAAAATACCAAAAATATTTATCTTATCATTATTATCTCTATCAGATCTCACTCTCGTAAGTGACCATGAAGGGATTGACAACCCCTTTATCGCGTTGGTTGCGAGGTTCTTATTTGTTTGTGTAGGTACGAGGGACTTGCGTGTGGCCTCCTACTGGATTGATACCCTGGTTCTCAAAAACCGAGGGAAATACTTACGCTACTTTGCTGCATCACCCTTTCCTCTTCTAGGGAAAACCAACATAGTGCTCAAGAGGTAGCAAGAAGGATTTCTAGCGCCGTTGCCGGGGAGTCTACGCACAAGTCAAGACATACCAAGTACCCATCACAAACTCTTATCCCTCGCATTACATTATTTGCCATTTGCCTCTCGTTTTCCTCTCCCCCACTTCACCCTTGCTGTTTTATTCGCCCTCTTTGCCTTTCGCCTTTTCTTTCGCTTGCTTCGTCATTATGGCTAGTCCTTTATCTACTCCTTTGTCTCCCGAGAATGAGGTCCTTAATTCTAAACAAAGGGAGGGAGAAAATCTAAAAGATGCTTGGTTCAGAATTTGCAATGCGCAAAATAAATCTACTAGGAAGCAATCTACTTCCATTATTCTTCGCAATTTTTATGTAGGCATCATTCCTTATAGATATATTCTTGATACCATTACCGGAGGAAATTTCTTGTGTAACCACACTTTTGATTCTTATAACGCTATGATAGATTTGTTTGGCACACCACCTCTCTTGGTTAATGGAACTATGTTAACTTTGGAACATGTTATGCAAAGGCTCAATATTATTGAAAATAAAGTTGCCACTGTTGAATTGATTGAGAATTTGGATAAAAAGATCCACAACTAAATTACCCAAATATGGATCTAAGGTAGGAGTTACTCTGAAAAGTTTTAAAGAAAAAGAACCCGCGGTTATTCAAAGAATAGACCAAGATTCTACTAGAATTGATAAACTTGAGGGTGTTATTACCAACTTGGGGTCCGCTTTTTCTGCCATAAGGAACACTTCAAATCCTCCTACCAAAGTTGCCAAACTAATGTAAGTTCCTAAAAATAAGGGAGAAACTTCTAGTAAGGAAAATGCGGATCTCAAATCCATTAGTGTTCACCCCAACTTTCTCACTATCATTAAGGAACCTTTTGCTACAAATGATTTTCTTGATTTCTTGCCTAGGAGCTTAATCATTTATAGAAATAAGGAAACTCCTAAGGGTTATAAGTGTTCTATTGAAGAATTGCATACCAAAGATGATAATACCTAGATCTATCCTTGCTTTTATGCCTACCTAGGGGCGTTAAACGATAGTGCTTGTTGGGAGGCAATCCAATTTTATTTTTGTTTCATGATTTTTGATTCTGTTTAGCAATAGATAATTTATCTAGCCTCTGTCTAGATGTGGTTTTATGCTTTTAATTAGTGTTTGTGCCAAGTAGAACCTTTGGGAAGACTTGGGGAAAGTCTTTGCGATCTTTCTGTAAAAAACAGAAACTTTAGCGCTCACGAGATTTGCTGCCATTTTTTACTGGAGAGCGATATTTAGTTAATTATTTTTGTAGATGATTAATAGATAAATTACTCACGTCCAGCAATTTATTTTATAATTTTTGGGGTTCCATAAGTATTTGAAACGTACAGATTACTACAGACAGTTCTGTTTTTGACAGATTCTGTTTGTTGTGTGTTGTTTGCTTATTTTGATGAATCAATGGCTAGTAATAGAGTTTATGAACCATAGAAAAGTTGGAATACAGTAGATTTAGCACCAATATAAATAAATAATGAGTTCATTACAGTACCTTGAAGTGGTGGTATTTTTTCTTTTACTAACGGAGCTCACGAGATTTTCTTTTAAGTTTTGTGTTGTGAAGTTTTGGGTAAAGATTTGATGGATTATGGAACAAGGAGTGGCAAGAGCCTAAGCTTGGGGATGACCAAGGCACCCCAAGGTAAAATCCAAGTACAACCAAAAGCCTAAGCTTGGGGATGCCCCAGAAGGCATCCCCTCTTTCGTCTTCGTCCAAATGTAACTTGGAGCTATATTTTTATTCGCCACATGATATGTGTTTTGCTTGGAGCTTCTTGTATGATTTGAGTCTTTTATTTTTAGTTTACCACAATCATCCTTGCTGTACACACCTTTTGGGAGAGACACACATGAATTGGAATTTATTAGAATACTCTATGTGCTTCATTTATATCTTTTGAGTTGGATAATTTTTACTCTAGTGCTTCGCTTATATCTATTGGAGCACGGCGGTGGTTCTATTTTATAGAAATAATTGATCTCTCATGCTTCACTTATATCATTTTGAGAGTCCTTTAGAACAGCATGGTAATTTACTTTGATTATAAACTTTAAATGCTAAGAGAAGTTGGATGCTTGATAGTTGTTTTGAGATATAAAGGTGGTAATATTAGAGGTGTGCTAGTTGAGTAATTGTGAAATTGACGAATACTTGTGTTGAAGTTGGCAAGTCCCGTAGCATGCATGTATGGTAAACATTGTGTGACAAATTTGAAGCATGGGGTGTTCTTTGATTGCTTTTGTTATGAGTGGCGGTTGGGGACGAGCGATGGTCTTTTCCTACCAATCTATCCCCCTAGGAGCATGTGCGTAGTGCTTGGTTTTGATGACTTGTAGATTTTTGCAATAAGTATGTGAGTTCTTTATGACTAATGTTGAGTCCATGGATTATACGCACTCTCACCCTTCCATCATTGCTAGCCTCTTCGGTACCGTGCATTGCCCTTTCTCACCTTGAGAGTTGGTGCAAACTTCGCTAGTGCATCCAAACCCCGTGATATGATACACTCTATCACACATAAGCCTCCTTATATCTTCCTCAAAACAGCCACCATACCTACCTATTATGGCATTTCCATAGCCATTCCGAGATATATTGCCATGCAACTTTCCACCGTTCCATTTATTATGACACGCATCATCATTGTCATATTGCTTTGCATGATCATGTAGTTGACATCGTATTTGTGGCAAAGCCACCATGCGTAATTTTTCATACGTGTCATTCTTGATTCATCGCAATCCCAGTACACCGCCGGCGGCATTCACATAAGAGTCATATTTTTTTTTCTGAGTATCGAGTTGTAATTCTTGAGTTGTAAGTAAATAAAAGTGTGATGATCATCATTAGAGCATTGTCCCATGTGAGGAAAGGGTGATAGAGACTATGATTCCCCCACAAGTCGGGATGAGACTCTGGACGAAAAATAAATAATAATAATGAAAAGAGGCCATAAAAAAGGCCCAAACAAAAAAATGAGAGAAAAAGAGATAAGGGACAATGTTACTATCCTTTTTCCACACTTCTGCTTCAAAGTAGCACCGTGATCTTCATGATAGAGACTCTCTTATTTTGTCACTTTCATATACTAGTGGGAATTTTTCATTATAGAACTTGGCTTGTATATTCCAATGATGGGCTTCCTCAAATTCCCTAGGTCTTCGTGAGAAAGCAAGTTGGATGCACACACACTTAGTTTCTTTGATGAGCTTTCATATATTTATAGCTCTAGTGCATCCGTTGCATGGCAATTCCTACTCCTTGTATTGACATCAATCGGTGGGCATATCCATAGCCCATTGATTAGCCGCATCAATGTGAGACTTTCTCCCCTTTTGTCTTCTCACACAACCTCAATCATCATATTCTATTCCACCCATAGTGTTATGTCCATGGCTCGCGCTCATATATTGCATAAAAGTTGAAAGAGTTTGAAAAGGCTAAGTATGAAACAATTGCTTGGCTTGTCATCGGGGTTGTGCATGAATAGAGCATTTTGTGTGATGAAAATGAAGCATGGCCAAACTATATGATTTTGTAGGGATAAGTTTTCTTTGGCTATGGTATTTTGATAAGACATAATTGCTTGATTAGCATACTTGGAGTATTACTATTTTTATGTCAAGAATAAGCTTTTATCTTGAATCTTTCGGATCTGAACATTCATGCCACAATAGAGAAAAATACATTGAAGAACATGCTAGAAAGAATTCCACATCAAAAATTCTGTTTTTATCATTTACGTACTCAAGGACGAGCAGGAATTAAGCTTGGGGATGCTTGATACGTCTCCAATGTATCTATAATTTTTGATTGTTCCATGCTATTATATTATCTATTTTGGATGTTAATGGGCTTTATTTTACACTTTTATATCGTTTTTGGGACTAACCTATTAACCCAAGCCCCAGTGTAAATTGCTATTTTTTTTTGCCTATTTTAGTGTTTTGCAGAAAAGGAATATCAAACGGAGTCCAAAAGGAATGAAACCTTTGGGAGCGTGATTTTTGGAACAAACGAGATCCAGAGGACTTGGAGTGGACGTCAAGAAACAGACGAGGAGTCCATGAGGAAGGGGGGCGCGCCTACCTCCCTGGGCGTGCCCTCCCCCTCGTGGGCCCCTTGTGGCTCAGCCGACCTACTTCTTCCTCCTATATATGTTCACATACCCCGAAAACATCCAGGAGCACCACGAAACCCTATTTACACCGCGGCAACCTTCTGTACCCAAGAGATCCCATGTTGGGGCCTTTTCCGGAGCTCCGCCGGAGGGGGCATCGATCACGGAGGGCCTCTACATCAACTCCATGGCCCCTTCGATGATGTGTGAGTAGTTTACTTCAGACCTTCGGGTCCATAGTTATTAGCTAGATGGCTTCTTCTCTCTCTTTGAATCTCAATACAAAGTTCTCCTTGATCTTCTTGGAGATCTATTCGATGTAACTTTTTTTGCGGTGTGTTTGTCGAGATCCGATGAATTGTGGATTTATGATCAAGTCTATTATGAACAATATTTGATTCTTCCCTGAAATCATTTATGCATGATTGGTTATCTTTGCAATTCTCATAGAATTATCAGTTTGGTTTGGCCTACTAGATTGATCTTTCTTGCAATGGGAGAAGTGCTTAGCTTTGGGTTCAATCTTGCGGTGCTCGATCCCAGTGACAGAAAGGGAAACGGCACATATTGTATTGTTGCCATGGAGGATAAAAAGATGGGGTTTATATCATATTGCTTGAGTTTATCCCTCTACATCATGTCATCTTACCTAATGGGTTACTTTGTTCTTATGAACTTAATACTCTAGATGCATGCTGGATAGCGGTCGATGTGTAGAGTAATACTAGTAGATGCAGGCAGGAGTCGGTCTACTTGTCACGGACGTGATGCCTATATACATGATCATGCCTAGATATTCTCATAATTATTCGCTTTTCTATCAATTGCTCGACAATAATTTGTTCACCCACCGTAATACTTATGCTATCTTGAGAGAAGCCACTAGTGAAACCTATGGCCCCCGGGTCTATTTTCCATCATATAAGTTTACAATCTATTTTACTTTGCAATCTTTTACTTTCAATTTATATCTTAAAAATACCAAAAATATTTATCTTGTCATTATTATCTCTATCAGATCTCACTCTCGTAAGTGACCGTGAAGGGATTGACAACCCCTTTTTTGCGTTGGTTGCGAGGTTCTTATTTGTTTGTGTAGATACGAGGGACTTGCGTGTGGCCTCATACTAGATTGATACCTTGGTTCTCAAAAATTGAGGGAAATACTTACGCTACTTTGCTGCATCACACTTTCCTCTTCAAGGGAAAACCAACGCGGTGCTCAAGAGGTAGCAATGCGTGGTATGTATGCTGCGATTAGGTGGGGGTTTTGATGGAGGCCGAATTGCTAATCAAGTTCTGGATGAACCGAAGTGTCGTTCTGCAGGGTAGACCGAACTCATTTGACAGTGTCCGGGGGTTTGATGGCCGATGAAGTATTCGGCTTGATAAGGCTACCCTATATCTCGGCTGCAAGGGCCGCAGTATGATCCTCCGTATGGAGGGAGCACTCCATGTTTCCATTGTCTGTTATAACACTGCATGGCCTGGGCATCTTAAGCTTTAGATAGGCATAGTGCAGGACTGCATTGAATCGGGCAAAAGTGGTTCGTCCGAGCAGTGCATGATATCCTCTGCGGAAGGGGACGATGTTGAAGATCAAATCTTCACTTCGGAAGTTATCCGGTGAGCCGAAGACTACCTCCAGCGTTATTGACCCTTGACGGATCAATACCCATTTTACGAACAATGTCCTGCTAAAGCAGGTGAAGACTACTGCCATCGTCCATTAGGACCGGTGTGAGATGGAATTCATCGATGATTGGATCGAGGACCAATGCTGCCGAACCTCCATGAATGATACTGGTCGGATGGTCTCTATGGTTAAAAATGATTGGACATACTGACAATGGGTTGAATTTTGGGGCGACGTCCCTTAGGGTGCGCTTGCGCTCCCACTTAGGGATATGAGTGACATAGATCATATTCACTATTTTTTACCTCGGGGGGAAATTTATTTTGCCCCCTGTGTTTGTTGGGTGAGGCTCATCGTCATCCTCTCTAGGCGGCCCTTTCCCCTTATGTTCGGTGTTTAGCTTACCGGCCTGTTTAAAGACCCAACAATTTCTGTTGGTATGATTGGCAGGCTTGTCAGGGTTGCCATGAATCTGACAAGGCCGATCGAGTATTCTGTCCAAACTGGATGGACCATCTTTGTTTCCTTTGAATGGCTTCTTCCGCTGACCAGGTTTAGAGCCGCTGAATCCGGCATTGACTGCCGTGTCTTCGGTATCTTCATTGTTACTTCGACGTTTGTGTTTGTTGCGTCGTGGCCTACCGTTGCCATCTCTGGCTTTAGAGGTGCCAGGGTCGCTGGTGTTGTTGCTTCTACGAGCTAGCCAGCTATCTTCTCCCGTGCAAAAGTGGGCCATGAGTGCGGTTAGAGCTACCATGGACTTCGGTTTTTCTTGGCCAAGGTGTCGGCCGAGTCATTCTTCACAGACGCTGTGTTCAAAGGCCGCCAGGGCTTCGGTGTCCGGAAAATCAACAATCTGGTTCTTTTTAATTAAGAACCTAGTCCAGAGTTTTTGGGCTGACTCTCCGAGCTGCTGGACTATATGATTGAGGCCATCGGCGTCCGGACGCCGGACATAGGTACCTTGGAAGTTGTCTCTAAAGGCGTCTTCCAAATCTTCCTAGCTACCAATAGAGTTCTTTGGGAGGCTATTTAGCTAGTGCCGTGCTAGTCCTTTTAGTTTTAAGGGGAGGTATTTGATGCCGTGGTGTAGGATCGAAAGTATGTCTAGAGGGGGGGTGATTAGACTACTTGACCAAATAAAAGCTTAACCTTTTCCCAATTTTAGTTCTTAGCAGATTTTAGCTATTTTAGGACAAGTCAAGCAATCATCACATAATTCAAGCAAGTATGCAAAGAGTATATAGGCAGCAGAAAGTAAAGCATGCAACTTGCAAGAATGTAAAGGGAAGGGTTTGGAGAATTCAAACGCAATTGGAGACACGGATGTTTTTCCCGTGGTTCGGATAGGTGGTGCTATCCTACATCCACGTTGATGGAGACTTCAACCCACGAAGGGTAACGGTTGCGCGAGTCCACACAGGGCTCCACCCAAGGGTAACGGTTGCGCGAGTCCACACAGGGCTCCACCCATGAAGGGTCCACGAAGAAGCAACCACCCACAAAGGGTCCACGAAGAAGCAACCTTGTCTATGCCACCATGGCCATCGCCCACACAGGACTTGCCTCACTAGCGGTAGATCTTCACGAAGTAGGCGATCTCCTTGCCCTTACAAACTCCTTGGTTCAACTCCACAATCTTGTCGGAGGCTCCCAAGTGACACCTAGACAATCTAGGAGACACCACTCTCCAAGAAGTAACAAATGGTGTGTAGGTAATGAACTCCTTGCTCTTGTGCTTCAAATGATAGTCTCCCCAACACTCAACTCTCTCTCATAGGATTTGGATTTGGTGGAAAGAAGATTTGAGTGGAAAGCAACTTGGGAAGGCTAGAGATCAAGATTCATATGATAGGAATGGAATGTCTTGGTCTCAACACATGAGTAGGTGGTTCTCTCTCAGAACATATGAGTTGGAATGGTGTGTGTGTTCTGATGGCTCTCTCCTCGAATGAAGAGGAGGTGGAGAGGTATATATAGCCTCCACACAAAATCCAACCGTTACACAGTTTTTCAATCTCGGTGGGACCGAATCAACAAACTCGGTCGGACTGAAAATGTAAACCTAGTGACCGTTAGTGATTTTCGGTGGGACTGACATGTAACTCGGTAGGACCAATATGGTTAGGGCTTGGGCATAACGTAATCTCGGTGAGACCGATTACACAAACTCGGTGAGACCGAATTTGGTAATTAGCTAACCGGAGAGTTGGTCAGGCAAACTCGGTGGGACCGATTTGCTCTTTCGGTGAGACCGAGTGGAACTCGGTGAGACCGAAAAGTTACAAAGGGGAAACACTGAGTTTACATTGCAATCTCGATGGGACCGATTCGCTCTTTCGGTGAGACCGAAAAGTTACGAAAGGGAAACAGAGAGTTTGCAACCCCATCTCGGTGAGACCGAGATCCCTATTGGTAGGACCGAATTGCTAGGGTTTGGCAGTAGCTAATGACAAGTGAAACTCGGTGGCGCCGGATAGGAAGAATCGGTAGGACCGAGTTTGGCTTAGGGTTTAGGTCATATGTGGATATGGGAAAGTAGTTGAGGGTTTTGGAGCATATAACTAAGCACATGAAGCAAGAGGCTCATTAAGCAACACCTCATCCTTCCTTGATATATTGGCTTTTCCTAAAGACTCAATGTGATCTTGGATCACTAAAATATAAAATGAAGAGTCTTGAGCTTTTGAGCTTGAGCCAATCCTTTGTCCTTAGCATTTTGAGGGTTCGACTTTCACATCCATGCCATGCCAATCATTGAGCTTTCCTGAAATAATCATCTTGGAATAGCATTAGCTCAATGAGCTATATGTTGTTATGATTTACCAAAACCACCTAGGGATAGTTGCACTTTCAATCTCCCCCTTTTTGGTAATTGATGACAACATATAGATCAAAGCTTAGACAAATGATAATAAGCATGAAATATATCGTCGCTTTGAGAAATATGTGATAAGTAAGAGCTCCCCCTAAATTTGTGCATATTTAAAAATTTGCTTTGGACTGCAAATGCACAAAGAGTTAGAGTCATGGGTTACTCTTCCATGTCACATACATCTTGGTGGAGCGCTTAAAATGATAAGAATGAAATACATGCACTCGTCACCAAGAATAGTGAATGATCACATAAGATAATAGCATTAAGCAAACATTAAGTGTAGCTTATGATCAAACACATGATCATCAATGTCTCACAAATAATGACGTAGTATCTCAAGCAATCAAAAGCAAACAAGTTCGAAAAACCACCAAATAAAGCAAGAGAGAAAAGCAACACACTCTCTCTCGAAGCCTATGATCTATACATCTTCTCCCCCTTTGGCAACAAGTCACCAAAAAGTTCCTAGAAAATGCATAGCACTAGATCGACGCTCAGGCTTGATCTTCTGGTGGTGGTGGAGTCCGGATCACTCCAAGGACGAAGGCTTCGATAGATGCTGAAGTAGACGCTGGAGTTGGAGCTGAAGTAGATGCTAGAGCTGGTGGAACTGAGGCTGTGGCTGGTGCTGAGGTGGTGGCTCTTGTGTCAGCAACTGGCACGGCAGACGACCTCGGACCTCTTGGCACTCTGGCAAAGGCATGAGTGGTAGTCCTGCCTCTCCTCTCCTGCATGTCCTCCTGGAGCTGCTCCACTGCAGACTGAACTTCCGTTACTTTGACATCCAAGTCATAGAACATCTGTTCCATGATTCTCTCTAGGCTCTACTGATTTTGAGTGAGGGTGGCCAGACTTTGCTCAATCCTCAGTGTGGATGCGATCAAGTAACAAGCTGCTCTTGTTTAGTCTTCAAGAAGTACTCAGATGCCTCCTCTTGAGTTGGCATCTTGGCAGCTTTCTCCTTCCTCGCCTTCTCCTTCTTTGTGAATGCTTGGGCGGATGATGGTTCATTCTCAGTCATAACAACTTCATTGTCCTCAAAATCTGGGCGGATGGGC
The DNA here is from genome assembly GCF_056163025.1 of Triticum urartu. Taxonomy (NCBI): domain Eukaryota; kingdom Viridiplantae; phylum Streptophyta; class Magnoliopsida; order Poales; family Poaceae; genus Triticum; species Triticum urartu. The sequence continues at coordinate 478,889,161 of NC_141873.1, read as the reverse complement.
AAATGTTCCTTGTCCAATAAGTATATGCCTGTGCCCATCTTGGAGTTGATGAGCTCCTGAATCTGAGGGGCATAGCCGCAACTCCTCTTCTGGTCTACTGCAGTCCTCTTGATCGTTTCCACTATGAGGCTCATCACCTTGAACTTTTGAGGCACATCAAACACATGTAGCAAGTTGATAGCATGGCCTCTGATCATCTTGTGATCACCTGACTTGGGCAATAAGGTGTGCCTCAAGATCCAATTGATAGTCGGGAGCCCTGACAGAAGGTAATGTACTGAGCCAAACTTGAAGGTATCAAGTGCTTCATTTGGGATCTCCTTGTACATATTGGACATTGAGTTGTGGTCCATCTTCTTCTTGGCATATATGTCCATGTCATCATCATGCTCCTCTAGGGCATTAATGATCTGTGCCCACTCAGCAACTGTGGATTGGTACCTTGTACCCTCAGACATCCATGTGATCCACCCATCTGGGTAGAAGTGTGCCGTGGAGTAGAACTGCATGATAAGCTCCCCGTTCCACTTTGTGAGCTTCTGCCCAACAAAGTCAGCTACTCCACAAGCTATGAAGCTGTCTTGCACTCCAGGATAGTGCTCTTCGTTTTCCTTGATATATTCCCAGTCGACCCATCTCATATCACATACAATGGGCTTCTTATCTAGCAGCACAGTCTCATAGAAATCTTGCTGCTCCTTGGTGTGAAATCTGTAGTCAACTGCTGTCCTTCTCCTTGAAGCATACGGGTCTGCTTCTCTCCACTTCCTCAGCCCTGAATCTCTCCTGAGCTTCATATCCTCAGCCACAGGATGAGCATCATTGTGGTCTGGGATCTTGGGCTTTAGCTTCCTTAGGACATTCTCTTCCTCTTCTTCTGCAACAGTCTCAGGCACTGGGGCCTTGTTCTTCTCAGCAGCTGGGATGCTTCTTGTGTTCCTCTTTGGCTTTGGCTTCGGAGCTGGCTTGGCCTTGGAAGCAGCTCCCCCTAATTTTATGGCATCTCCCATTAGCTTGGGTGCCTTGGGTGCTGGTGCAGCTACTTCTTCTTCTTCTTCCACTTCCATGATGGAAGCTTTGCCAAGCACTCTAGCCACAGTCTTCTTCACCCTTTCCTTTCTTTTCTTGCTCTCAGCTGCAACTGGCTCTATGGGCTTCTCAGTTGACATTCTGGCCTTTGACATTGCCTGCCTGCCTGCTGGCCTTTTGATTTTCAGGCCTGGCTTAGTGCCTTGAGCTGGCTCAACTCTCTTGGAAGTGGCCTCTTCCTCTGCCACATAATCTTCATCTTCGGAATCAGAAGTCCTCTTCTTCCTCTGTCTCGTGGCAGCCTTTGGCAATTTGCTAGGGGTGCTCCTGCTGCCTTCATCAGAAGAACTGGAGGGACTAGTGCCCTCAGTCATCACCACTTGCTGTTCTGACACATTCTGGCTATCACTTTGATCAGACATGCTGCAAACTGACTGCTGACCCTGTGAACAGATTATAGATGAGGTAGAAAGGATGAGCATCACAAAATGCAGAGATTTTTGCAAAAGAATGATCCAAAAACTTAGTTTTAGTTTCCCACTGAAATCATCTCGGATCTACCGATTTTCAAACTCGGTGATACCGAAGCAGTTTTGGGACCTGAACTGGTGAACTCGGTTGGACCGAGTCACAGTTCGGTGGCACCGAGACAGCTGGGTATCACAAAGTTCCAAAATCGGTCACACCGATAAGTAATTCTCGGTTAGACCGAGTCTCACTTGTGCAATGGCATAAGCCAAATTGGTGGGACCGAGTTTTTCAACTCGGTGGGTCCGAGATGGTTTCGGCGGAAACCTAAACCTAGAATTTTCGAATCAAAGCTAATCTACGGGCGTTTTGACTGGATAGGAGTGTTTCAATCGTGGCAAGAATCATGAAGAACACAATGTGCTAGGAATCAGATTGGAGAATAGCACAAAGATCAAGTCCATACCCTAGTTCGGCGGGGACTTGCTACGGCGGCAACGGCGGGGCAGAATTCCCGTTGACAGCGACGGAGACCACCTACTGGAGGCGGCTGGCTGCGAGAAGACGATCCGGAGACATCGAGGGCAGAGCAGGCTATCGCGCGGGCGAAGGGGTACGGAGAAATTTCCAAAATTTTGCCCGTGACTATATATAGCCCGACCCTGTCGGTGTGACCGAGTGGAACAACTCGGTGGCACCGAGATTCATAACTGCGTGCAGTTACTGAAACTCGGTGTGACCGAAATGTTCAAATCGGTTGCACCGAGATCGAAAACCTAGATCAACTTAATGATCTCGGTAGGACCGAAAGTGGGGTATCGGTCAGACCGAGAATCATAAAGAGGTTTTGGAAGTTTAAGTCTATGACGAATCGAGGACTCCGAGCGCTCCTCACATAGAGTGGTTCGAATCTGACTTGATCAAATTTTGTGATGCAGCATGAATAGAGTTTGAAACGAGAAAAGCATAGATAGCTAGAGGAGGTTCTTAGGCATTCTTGTCCATCCACTTGGCAGAAGAAGATAAAACCAAACAATCAAAACAACAAGTGGATGTCCTCGAATGAGTAAAATATGCAACCAGCATGCTCACACAATAAGATGGCAAATGAAATATGTGGCAAGGCATGCACAACCAATTCTAGCATCTATCAAGCAATTTGCGATGACTAGGTCATCTATATATGAGTATATTGACTTAGGAGTCAAGTGAGAACACTTGATCATAGGTCATACTCATCGTTTAAGCTCAAGTGGGGTTACCACTTTTACATAAAGCATTGTTGTGTTCACATCTTTAGAGTTGCTTTAGCTCAAGTCTTAGAGTAAAGCTCCCCCTAGATGTGATATCCCCCCTAAGAGGTATGAACTAACCTTGGGTTTTGTCGATGATCACTTCATGTAGATGTCGAAGATGTGGATGCTCAATGTTGATGTAGATCACTTGGAGCTATCCATTTGAGTGAATTGCACTTTCAATACCTACATGGGTTAGTCCCACAAGGAACAAACAAGGATATCCATAGACATAGAGTGATGCACACACAAGATGATGTCCATGAAAACTTTTAGGTTACCTTGTCCCTTGTCTTACCAACAAGAGGGTTTGTGACTCCTTGAACTAGTGCAAGATGTGGAAGTTGATTGCACTTGTTCTTGCCAAAATGATAAGAGTGAAGTATGTTGGCGGAGTCACCCTCAAGAACTCTCTAGTTCTTCTTCTTTTGGATCCACATCATCTTGATGGGAATCCTTGGAGTTGTAGTCGTACTTGATGAAGTGGAACTTGAAGTCGTCTTGGGAATCCACTTGACTAAGGTCTTTGGAGCTTCTTCAAATGCGTCAATTTCCTCTTGAAGCTTGTCCTTGCCTTTTTGCTTGTAGTCTTGTGGTGGAAGATCATCTTGAGCTTGTGTCCCCTTGAAAGAAGTATCATACTTCTCTTGTTGAGGAACAAACTTTGTCTTGGGGTATTGATCTTCTTCCCACTCAACTCCATTGGTATTGAACTTTCGTTCAAAACCAACACCTTGATTCTTCCGGTGCATTCCTTGCTTGCGCACAATTTCCTCGAATTGCTTAGTCCCGGCAAGGCTTTTGTACACTCCTTTCTCTATAATTCCCTTCAATAAGCTATTTTCTTGCTCAAGTGTAACTTGGCTAAGAGAATCATTAGTGGAATCAAGAGAACTACTAGAAGCAACAATATTGGATTTAGCATGATCATTGTTACTGCTAGAGGAAGAATCTTTCTTGTTCTTGTTACTAGACTTGACTTGAGGCATGTAAGAGGATAAGAGTAAACGCTTGGCAATGTAAGAAGAACTTTTCTTGCGGAGATCATCATTGATTGCCTTTAAGAACTCATGCTCTTGCTCAAGATTGAGCTTTTCAAAGCGTAATTTCTCATGAGCTCTTGAAAGTTCTCGATGATCTTCGAAGATAGTTTCATGAGCTAACTTAAGAGTGTTTAGTTCTTTAGTTAGAGCCTCAATCTTCTCCTTATCATTGTCATTCGTTTTATCTTGATTAGCATGATTAATTGGTCTTTCATCATAATATTCATCACTAGAGTTGTCACCAAGCAAATCATCACCTAACAAGTCATCTTCATCACTATTGAAATCAACATACTCAGGGTGTGTTACCTTAGGACCTTTGGCCATGAAGCATCTTCCAATTCCTTCATTTGGTGAGTCAAATATGTCGTAGGAGTTGGTTGACACAAGTGCTAGACCGGCAACACCTTCATCTTGAGTATCTTCGGAGTCGGAGTGATAACTTCTCTCGGAGTGGATGTCGGAGTCGGAGCCGGATACCCATTCACCAACATGAGCTTGATGTCTTCGTCTTGTGTAGCTCCTTGATGATTTTTTCCTTCCTTTCTGAATCCTTGCTTCTCCGTGAGTATCTTCGTTCATAATGATCATATCTACTCCTTCTCTCTCTTGGTGGTGATTCTTTGCTTCTTCTTCTTGGGGAATCTTCTCTTCTCTTGTAGGGAGCCGTACACTCATTGGAATAGTGTCCGGGTCTTCCACAATTGTAGCAGTTTTGCTCTCGACTAGAAGATCTTTTGTCATTGTAGGACCTTGACTTGAAGCTTCTATCTTTGCTTCTACTCTTCTAGAACTTGTTGAAGTTCTTCACCATTGAGCTCAATTCTTCATTGAAGTCTTGTTTCTCACTTGATGATGTAGGGGCTTCACATGAGGCTTTATAGGCACCACTTGATTTGTTGTGAAGTTCCTCTTTATCCTTAAGTGACATCTCATGAGCAACAATTCTTCCAATCACCTCCGTTGGCTTGAGATCTTTGTAATTGGGCATCATTTGGATCAATGTGCACACGGTATCATATTTTCCATCCAAGGCTCTTAGAATCTTCTTGATGATGAATCTATCGGTCATCTCTTCACTTCCTAAACCGGCAATCTCATTTGTGATGAGAGCAAGCCTAGAGTACATTTCAGCGACACCTTCACCATCCTTCATCTTGAACTTGTCAAGTTGGCTTTGAAGCACATCCAACTTGGATTCCTTGACGGAGTCGGTACCTTCGTGCATATCAATCAAAGTGTCCCAAATTTCCTTCGCATTCTCAAGATGGCTGATTTTGTTGAATTCTTCGGGGCACAATCCGTTGAAGAGAATATCACAAGCTTGAGCATTGTATTGCAACATCTTCAAATCATCCGCCGTAGCTTCACGGTTTGGTTCTCTCCCATCAAAGAAGTCACCTTGCAAGCCAACACACACAATAGCCCAAACGGCGGGGTTATTTCCAAGAATTTGCATTTTCATTTTATGCTTCCAACTAGCAAAATTAGTACCATCAAAGTAAGGACCTCTACGGTGATAATTTCCCTCGCTAGACGCCATACTCTCCTAGGTTGTGAAACCAAGTCTATGACCACCAAAAGCTATGGAGATCAAGCAAATGGAGACCAAAGCTCTGATACCACTTGTAGGATCGAAAGTATGTCTAGAGGGGGGGGGTGATTAGACTACTTGACCAAATAAAAGCTTAACCTTTTCCCAATTTTAGTTCTTAGCAGATTTTAGCTATTTTAGGACAAGTCAAGCAATCATCACATAATTCAAGCAAGTATGCAAAGAGTATATAGGCAGCGGAAAGTAAAGCATGCAACTTGCAAGAATGTAAAGGGAAGGGTTTGGAGAATTCAAACGCAATTGGAGACACGGATGTTTTTCCCGTGGTTCGGATAGGTGGTGCTATCCTACATCCACGTTGATGGAGACTTCAACCCACGAAGGGTAACGGTTGTGCGAGTCCACACAGGGCTCCACCCAAGGGTAATGGTTGCGCGAGTCCACACAGGGCTCCACCAACGAAGGGTCCACGAAGAAGCAACCACCCACAAAGGGTCCACGAAGAAGCAACCTTGTCTATCCCACCATGGCCATCGCCCACACAGGACTTGTCTCACTAGCGGTAGATCTTCACGAAGTAGGTGATCTCCTTGCCCTTACAAACTCCTTGGTTCAACTCCACAATCTTGTCGGAGGCTCCCAAGTGACACCTAGCCAATCTAGGAGACACCACTCTCCAAGAAGTAACAAATGGTGTGTAGGTAATGAACTCCTTGCTCTTGTGCTTCAAATGATAGTCTCCCCAACACTCAACTCTCTCTCATAGGATTTGGATTTGGTGGAAAGAAGATTTCAGTGGAAAGCAACTTGGGAAGGCTAGAGATCAAGATTCATATGATAGGAATGGAATGTCTTGGTCTCAACACATGAGTAGGTGGTTCTCTCTCAGAACATATGAGTTGGAATGGTGTGTGTGTTCTGATGGCTCTCTCCTCGAATGAAGAGGAGGTGGAGGGGTATATATAGCCTCCACACAAAATCCAACCGTTACACAGTTTTTCAATCTCGGTGGGACCGAATCAACAAACTCGGTCGGACCGAAAATGTAAACCTAGTGACAGTTAGTGATTTTTGGTGGGACTGACATGCAACTCGGTAGGACCGATATGGTTAGGGTTTGGGCATAACGTATTCTCGGTGAGACCGATTACACAAACTCGGTGAGACCGAATTTGGTAATTAGCTAACCGGAGAGTTGGTCAGGCAAACTCGGTGGGACCGATTTGCTCTTTCGGTGAGACCGAGTGGAACTCGGTGAGACCGAAAAGTTACAAAGGGGAAACACTGAGTTTACATTGCAATCTCGGTGGGACCGATTCGCTCTTTCGGTGAGACCGAAAAGTTATGAAAGGGAAACAAAGAGTTTGCAACCCCATCTCGGTGAGACCAAGATCCCTATCTGTAGGACCGAATTGCTAGGGTTTGGTAGTAGCTAATGACAAGTGAAACTCGGTGGCGCCGGATAGGAAGAATCGGTAGGACCGAGTTTGGCTTAGGGTTTATGTCATATGTGGATATGGGAAAGTAGTTGAGGGTTTTGGAGCATATCACTAAGCACATGAAGCAAGAGGCTCATTAAGCAACACCTCATCCCTCCTTGATAGTATTGGCTTTTCCTAAAGACTCAATGTGATCTTGGATCACTAAAATATAAAATGAAGAGTCTTGAGCTTTTGAGCTTGAGCCAATCCTTTGTCCTTAGCATTTTGAGGGTTCCCCTTTCACATCCATGCCATGCCAATCATTGAGCTTTCCTGAAATAATCATCTTGGAATAGCATTAGCTCAATGAGCTATATGTTGTTATGAATTACCAAAACCACCTAGGGATAGTTGCACTTTCACGTGGAGATCGTCGCCACGGGCCATGTGGATATGGAGAAGGAAGTCTTCTATCCATGCCACGGGATTGGTCGTGCCGTCGTATGATTCGATGTTTACGGGTTTAAACCCTTCCGGGAATTGGTGCTGCATTACCTCATCGGTAAAGCATAAGGGGTGTGTGGCGCCTGTGTATCGGGCAACATCAAGACGGAGTTCAGATAAGATCCGTATGCGGTTTTCGGCCCTGGTGATGTTATTCCTATCGTGCCAGGCTTGATGGTCGTCTTCTCACGTTGGGGCGCGCCCCCCTGATCCATAGATTGATCTGGCTTGGCCTGTTCTATTGCTCAGGTCTTGTCGTAGGTTGTAGGTGTATCCTGGAGCCGCTGTCTCTCAGCCCCTACATCGAGGTGGTGCGGGTGGGTGTTCGTAGATGGCCGCTTTATCTTGCCCATGTGGTGGCCGGTCTGGTTCATCAACGAGGTCATGTTTTGACGGTATTGGCTCGAAGGCCTCGTCTTCAAATTGTGGTAGTAGCCGACACTTCGGATAACTCTTTGTTGGGTGTTGGAGGCCATATTCTTCGGCAGCTAGGACCTGGGTCCATTTGTCGTTGAGTGTATCATGTTCGGCTTCGAGCCGCAGCTGCTACTTTTTTAGGCTTCTTGCAGTGGCGATTAGTTGGCGCTTAAAGTGCTCCTGCTCGAGGGGTTCCTCTGGCACGATGAAATCTTCGTTGCCGAGGCTGACATCATCCTCGGAGAGCGGTAGATAGTTGCTATCTTCCGAATCCTCATTCCCGACCGGATCATCGGGGTTAACTTGCCCCTCCTCCACATCATCTTGTTCGGATGTGGGCTCGATGGGGGCTTCGGGATGTTCGGCGTTCTCTAGAGTGTTTTTGTCTCCGGTGCCGGTATTACTGTCTTTTTCATGATGCAATTTTGAGCGGCATCGCTGGCGTCGACGCTTCGGTGGTGCCTCAGTAGGTTTGTTCTCAACCGGATCCATCCTGCCTTCGCCGCCATCGTCTTTGGGTGTATCCACCAAATACACATCATATGTGGAGGAGGCCGTCCAACGTCCTATAAACGGAAGGTCTTGGCCTTGTTCGTCTCCAGCATCGTCATCCATGCCGTCAATGTCCTTGGAGGTGTAATCCAGCATGTTGGTTAAGTCCTCGACGGTGGCTATGAAGTGGGTGGTGGGTGGGACATAAAATTCCCTGCTGTGAGCCCCTAGTCCGGGATTGGCATATTTCGGAGGTGATTCCTCTATAATGGCGAGGGACCGCATTAAGTCTAGAGCCTCGTTTAAGAGCGAGGATTGGACGGGGAAACGAGAGTCCGCGGGGTTGGCCAGGGCAAAGGCCTCCTGGCCACGCTCGCTTGGCGCGAAATTCAAGAGTTCGGAGCTACAGTCCGAGCGAGAGTCCGGCCCTTCAATGATTGGGGGAACCCTGTCTGATTCCGAGTTTGTCAAGGACACAATCGCCTCCGGATCTCCGGTAGTGAGCTTCGTAGCAAAGAGTTCGGCGAGCTCCAAACTCCCATCTTCGGACCTAGCAGTTTGCTCCAGATCTAATGCTAGAGCGGTGGTCGGGGCCATGAACCCTTTGAAGATCAAGTCTTCTCGGATATCAGTGACATAATTTAGGTTCCCGAAACTGATCTGATGACCAGGGGCGTAGCTGTCGATCTGTTCGAAGCGGCCAATTGAGTTGGCACGTAGAGCGAAGCCGCCGAACACAAAAATTTGACCGGGAAGGAAAGTTTCCCTGGAAACGGCATCGTTGTTGATGATCGAACAAGCCATCAAACCTTCTGTCGACGCCACAGTGGAAGTCCCAATGAAAGAACCAATGTCGGTTTCAAAACCGACCGATCTCGGGTAGGGGGTCCCGAACTGTGCATCTGAGGATCGAAGGTAACTGGAGACAAGGGAGACATGATGTTTACCCAGGTTCGGGCCCTCTTAATGGAGGTAAAACCCTATGTCCTGCTTCATTGTATATGATGAGTATAGGGGTTACAAGAGTTGATCTACCTCGAGATCGTAATGGCTAAACCCTAAATGTCTAGCCTATATGATTTGTGTTAGCCTCTACGGACTAAACCCTCTGGTTTATATAGACACCGGAGGGGCCTAGGGTTGTACAGAGTTGGTTTACATAGAAAGGAAATTATACATCCGGGTGCTAGGCTTGCTATCCACGCAAAGGAGAGTCCCATCCGGACACAGGGGAGGACCTTCCAACTTGTATCTTCTCGGCCCATCAGTCCGGCTTTACAACAGATGGGCCGGACTCTCAAGGACCCCTTAGTCCAGGACTCCCTCAGGCGTGTTATGTGTATTTGCAGCTTAAAATGCCGGGTCACAAGGGTACCATCACAGTACATGGTGACAGAAAGATAGCCTTGGAATGTGAAGAAGGCGATGCTGCTTATGCTGAGTATGCCTGTGCCACAGAGGAACTTAAGTTTTATAAGGACAATGTTGACCTGGCTGATATGACCCCATTGAAGAAGCCAACCATAAAGCATGACCCTTTGTTGAAGTTTAAGTCGGTGGATGATACCAAGCAGGTTGACTTTACCCCTGGCGACTCATCTCAACAATTCACTATTAGTGCCAATTTGGATCCAAAATAGGAAAGCGCGCTCATCGAGTTCATCCGTGAGAACCGGGACATCTTTGCACGGAAGCCTTCGGACATGTCGGGTGTACCGAGACAACGCGCTGAGAACACTCTCAATATTGATCCCAAGTTTAAGCCGGTCAAGCAATTCCTTCATCGTTTTAATGAGGAGAGACGCAAAGTCAATGGAGAAGAGGTGGCCCGGCTCTTAGTAACAGGGTTCATCATTGAAATGTTTCACCCTGAGTGGTTGGCTAACCCGGTGCTAATACTTAAGAAAAATAGCACTTGGCAGATGTCTGTGGATTACACAGACCATAATAAAGCATGTCCAGCTGATCCTTTTGCTCTTCCCCGTATTGATCAGATTATTGATGCTATGGCGGGTTGTGAGCGTTTGAGCTTCTTAGATGCTTATTCTGGTTATCATCATATCAAGATGGCAGTTAAAGATTAGGAGGAAATATCTTTTATCATGCCCTTTGGAGCTTTCTTCTATGTGTCTATGCCTTTTGGACTCAAGAATGCCCAGGCGACTTATCAGCGTTGTGTTCAGAATTGCCTTCATAACCAGATAGGATGTAATATTCATGCTTATGTGGATGATATTGTTGTGAAGTCTAGAAAGAAGGAGACCTTGCTAGATGATTTGAAGGAGACCTTTGATAACCTCCGGGTATACAAGATGATGCTTAACCCGGCCAAATGTGTTTTTGGTGTGCCTGCAGGCAAGCTCTTGGGTTTTCTGGTCTCTGAAAGAGGCATTGAAGCTAACCCGGAGAAAATCAAGGCTACTACTTCGTTTGCTAAGCCGACATGCATTAATGGTGTCCAGCGTTTGGCAGGTCGTATTGCGGCTTTAAGCCGGTTTATAAGCCGCCTGGGAGAAAAGGCTATTCCTCTATACCAGATGATGATGAAGACAAATCGTTTTGTCTGGAGTGAAGCTGCCAATGAGGCGTTTGAGGCACTTAAGAAACAGTTAGCTGAGACGCCATTTCTTACATCTCATGTTGAGAAGGAGCCCTTGCTCTTATATGTGGTTACTAACAGCAGGGCCGTCATCACGGCGGTTGTAGTGGAATGGAAAGAAACGGGTAAGGAATATCCACTTCAAAGGCCGGCTTATTATGTCAGTGAGGTCTTGATTGATTCTAAACAGAGATACCCACATTGGCAGAAGCTGGTATATGGGGTGTTCATGGCCAGTCGCAAGTTGAAGCATTATTTTCTTGGTCATCCTATTACTGTGGTCAGATCTGCTCCCTTAGGCGATATTATTCAAAACAGAGAAGCTATAGGCAGAGTGGCCAAGTGGGCCATTGAGCTGGGACCTCATAGGTTCAAATATATGCCAAGGATAGCTATCAAGTCTCAAGCTCTTGTGGATTTCATCGATGAATGGACAGAGTTGCAGATGCCTGAGGAGAAGCCTGATAATACATATTGGACTATTCATTTTGATGGGTCCAGGCAATTGGAAGGCTCAGGGGCTGGAGTTATTTTGACTTCCCCATGAGGTGACAAATTTTGTTATGTTTTAAGGCTTTTGTTTCGTTGCACTAATAATGCAGCTGAGTATGAGGCATTGCTTCATGGCCTAAAAGTGTCCAAAGAGATGTATCTAAGCCGGGTCAGGTGCTTTGGCGACTCAGATTTGGTGGGTCAGCAGGTCTCTAGCACTTGGGATTCTAAAGACCCACTCATGGCGACTTAACGCCGGGCGGTTTATAACATCGCTAGTCACTTTAAAGGTTATCAGGTGGAGCACCTGGATCGAAGGAAAAATAAGGCGACTGATGCTTTGAGCCGGCTTGGGTCGCAGCGTAAGCTAGTGCCCCCTACTGTTTTTCTTGACGTGTTGCATAATCCTTCAGTTAAGTTTCCTTCTGAAGAAGATCTTGTTGTACCTGACTCCGAGGCATAGTTAGTGGCAGATCTTCATGCCATCCCTGATTGGACAGTTCCTTATTTGGCTTATATGACCCGGGGAGAGCTACCTGTGGAGGAAACTTTGGCCAGGAAAATCACCCTGCGGTCTAAGTCTATGACTATTGTCACCGACGACTTACATCGATGCAGTGTCACAGGCGTGTTCCAACGCTGTGTTTCCCCTGAAGAGGGTTGTGAGAATCTAAGGGAAATTCATGAGGGAGATTGTGGTCATCACGCCGGCTCTAAATCTCTTGTGGCTAAAGCTTTTTGTCATGGGTTTTATTTGTTGACGGCTCATGCTGATGCAGAAGATCTGGTTAGCAAGTGCGATGGCTGTCAGAAATTTTCTAGACGAGCTCATGTGCCGGCTCAAGAATTGAGGATGATTCAAATTACTTGGCCGTTTGTAGTCTGGGGGCTGGATATGGTTGGACCTTTCAAGAGGTCCAAAGACAAAAAGACCCACCTCTTGGTGGCAGTTGACAAATTTACCAAGTGGGTTCAGGCAGAGCCGGTCAGTAAGTGTGATGCGGTAACGGCGGTTCAATTCATGAAGAAGGTGATCTTCCGTTTTGGCTACCATCACAGTATCATAACAGATAATGGAACTAATTTGTCTAAGGCAACCATGAAAGAGTTCTATCAACGAGAGCATATTTGTCTTGACGTATCTTCGGTGGCTCACCCCTAGTCAAATGGTCAAGCTGAAAGGGCCAATCAGGAAATCTTGAGAGGGATAAAACCCCGGCTTATGTTCCCTTTGCAGAGGACGCCGGGTTGTTGGGTTTAGGAACTACCCTTAGTGCTTTGGAGTATCAATACCTCCCCAAACAGGTCAACAGGTTATACGCCCTTCTTTAGGTCTACGGGGCAGAGGCGGTTCTTCCAAGCGATATCCGTCAAGACTCACCCTGGGTGGCGGCTTATGTTGAAGCTGATAATGAAAAGGCACGTTAGGATGCTCTTGATATGTTGGATTAGGAGTGTGATCTTGCGGTGGCTCGTTCGACGATATACCAGCAAGATCTGCATCGCTATCATAGCCGCCGGGTTAAGACCCGGACCTTTCAAGAAGGCGACTTGGTGCTCCGGCTCATCCAAGATCAAACAGATATGCATAAGTTATCCCCACCTTGGGAAGGACCTTTTGTGGTCAGCAAGAACCTAAACAATGGGTCATATTACCTCATTGATATTCGAGACCACAAGGACTCACGCACATCGGAGGAGGAGACCCGCCGGCCTTGGAACATTGCTCATCTTTGGCCTTATTACACTTGAGCCACCGGTTCTCACTACAAAAAAAACACATCCATGACATTTTCGGCCGAACGAAAAAAATTTCTGTCATACTTATGACACTTCTATGACGATAATTGTGACAAAACCCGGTATCATCATAGATGTGGTGGTGTCCTACTTCTATGACAAAAAATCATGACAGAAAATGGGCTTTTCGTCCTGGGCAGGCCGGAGATGCAGCTGCATGACATTCTTTGGGCCGTCCATGATGGAAAAAACCGTGGTAGAAGCGAGGGCGAGGAAAATATCGGGGTGTTCCCAGTTACGGTGGGTGGTCGGGGCCGAGCGATGCGTGTTTATCTCGTACACGCATGCGCGTGGGTGCGAGGCGTTGGGCTCTAACTGAACCCGAGCGATTGCACTGCAGGCTACGCGTTACTAAACCCGAGCGGTCGATCGATGGCTGTTAACTGAACCCGATCAAGCGATTCCTTCGCTACTGCTGCTAATTGAAGTCGATCGATGCTGCCTCTGGATGAATAGTGAGTGTTGTTGGGGGGTTTGGATGAACAGTTCCCGGTGGGGGTGGATGAACAGGACCCCATGGTGTTGCCTCTGGATGAACAGTGAGCGTGCTGGGGGGGAGGGTTCGATGAACTGGACCCCGTGGTGTTGCCTCTGGATGAACAGGACCCCATCGATCAAGTCGGTTGGGGCTGGATGAACAGGACCCTGTGGAGGGCTGGATGAACAGGACCACCCCGTGGAGGACAGGATGAACAGTAGACGCTGGAGGGCTGGATGAACAGTAGCCCGTGGAGGGGTGGTTGAACATGAGGGGTGGTTGAGCAGGAGCCCGTGGAGAGGGCAGGTTGAAGAGTAGCCGGTGGAGTAGCGCGCGGTGGAGGCTGGATGAACAGGAGCCCGTGGATGAACAATTGCATGTGGAGGCTGGAGGAGGTTGACGGTGGATGAACAGTAGCCCGTGGAGGTTGGAGGGGTCGATGGTGGAGATGAATAATATCCCGTGGAGTCCCGTTTTGCGGTACGCCACACCCCTCCAGATCAACAGGACCCCCGTTTCGACCGTAGCGCTCCAAGACAAGTCCGTTTCCTTCGTTTTGCGGGACGCCACACCCCTCCCGATCAACAGGACCCCCATTTCGACCATAGGAGGTCCGTTTCTTTCGTTTTGCGGTACGCCAGATCCCTCCCAATGAACAAGATCTCATTTCGAATGTGGTCGGTCAAACACAAGGCCGTTTCCTCCGTTCTGCGGTATGCCAGGCCTCGTTTCCATCAGCTGTTCTGTCCAAGCCGGTTGGCTCCCACTCGTTCTGTTGCCTCCCGATGAACACGACGCATTCCGTTGCCTCCCCATGAACACGACAACGACGCAGTTTCTTCGTTCCAACCCAGCCATGTAAACGAGCCCTGGCCGTACGTACACGCGAGTAGGCATTCAAGACCCTTCCCGTATGTTCGTACGTTGCCGTATTTACTTTCTTGCACCCTGGCCACTGTACGTACGTGTACATGCTACGTGCGCTCCTCTACTACGACACGTGCACGCCTCTACATCGCAACCAGAATGACAACGCTACATACGCCTCGAGCAGGTGGGTCCCGACTGTCAGGCACTTCCTTGCGTGCGAAGATGTAGCTGGTGGGTACCAGCAGTCAGGGAGGAGAATCATTTTTTTGCCCGGACGCACTTCCTTGCATGCGAAGATGTAGCTGGTGGGTCCCAGCAGTCAGGGGGAAATGTTTTCTTCACGAAATACGGTGGCCCGTCCGGTGGGTCCCCGCTGTCAGGTGGAGGAATAATTATTTTGCACGTAATAAGGAGGCACTTCCTTGCTATGGCCGTGGACCCAACTGTCAGCCTCTCGACGTACAGTCCAGGTCCGATGGAAGCTGTTCCTTGACCACGTTGACCACGCCGCGCCGAGAGCAACAGGGCGGTGGACGACGGCGAGGCCTAGGAAGGGGATGACGCGGAGCCAGCGAAGACGCCGCAATGGATGCCCATGGGTAGAGGAGTACGAGGGTTCATTGGTTTGCTGCGGTGTGAGGCTGCCGTTGCCGCAGAGTAACAGGGGGTGTGGGAGAGTAGATGGATGGCCTGGCCAGTGGTGGGAATAGTAGGGGGCGGTGGGGCCCCCATGGTAGCATAGCCGGCCACAGGAGGCAGGAGCATGCGGCACGACCGGTGCTGCTTTGGGCGGCTGGCGCAGGAAGACCATAGGTTGAAGAAGCACTATGGCCGTTGGATGGACATCGTACGGTCACTGGAGCTAGAATCGTTCATATTAACTAAGTTGACAAAACACTCCGTCCCCGTCAACTTAGTAGGCCCACAAGTCAGCCTCCCACCAAGATGGGTCCCAACCAGCAGGGGGGTATTCATTTTTTTGTGCGTAATAAGGAGGCATTTCCGGTGGGTCCGAGCTGACAGCGGAGGGAACGTTTTTTTCGCGAAATACGGTGGCCCGTCCAGTGGGTCCTAGCAGTCAAGGGGGAAACATTTTTTTTGCCAAATACGGTGGCCCGTCTGGTGGGTCCCTGCTGTGAGGTGGAGGAATAATTATTTTCTGCGTAATAAGGAGGCACTTCCTTGCGGCTGCCGTGGACCCAGCTGTCAGCCTCTCACCGACAGTACTCTTCCGATGGAAGTCGTTCCTTCACCACGTTAACCACGCCGCGCAGAGAGCACCAGCGCGGTGGCCATGGCGAGGCCTAGGAAGGGGACGGCGCGGAGCCGGGGAAGACGCAGTAGTGGATGCCCGCACGGAGAGGAGTACGAGGGTTGACTGGTTCGGCTGCGGTGTGAGGCTGCCGTCGCCACAGAATAACAGGGGGTGTGGGTGAGTAGAGGGATGCCCTGGCCAGCGGTGGGAGTAGTAGGGGGCGGTGAAGCCTGCACGGGAGGCGGGAGCAGGCGGTCCCGCCGGCACCGGATTTGGCGGCTGGAGCAAGAAGATCAGAGATTGAAGAAACACGACGAACGTTGGATTGACATCCAACGGTTACGTCTGCTAGAATCGTTTGTTGATGTATATAATAACTAAAAAAATCTTGCATACGCGTCAACTTAATAGGCCCATAAGTCAGACCATTCCCTATTTTTTTTAATAATTTATATATAGCTCATTGCGACTTCTTATGCGATTTATTGCTGTCCATTTTTTTGGTTGGCCAGGGCCAATTTCTCATATTTCTATGGCTTCCAAACTATTTTTAGTACCGAAATGTCGGGCCAGATTTAAAGTACTTTGACGATATATTATAATTAGGTTAATGCGAGTGAAATAGGAATCTGGAAATGTGAAAAAAATTCAGAAATTATAAAGTAATTGCCAATTTGTCATCTGTTTTTATATTTACAACCAATTTCATATTACTTTCAAGATTTGCAGGCGTCTTGAAAGAGTTGCAGCCCATCAGGGCGTAGAAAAATAAATAGGCCTGCATTGGGTATTCTTCAGAAAAAACAAACTGGGCTCATTTTCACAAAGAAAAAATAGCTGGGCTGGTCACATGGTAAACATAAAATATAAGCCTGGGCTAGATGGGCGACAACCCAGTTCAAACCCTGCTCCGTCTCAACAATAACAAAAAAAATACTGCTCGAGCAGCTACGTCCCAGGTGCCAGCCGATCTTGTGCTGTTCTCTTGTCTATGGACTATATACGCTCACAATGTCATGGGTCCCAGATGTTAGGAAAACACTAGGAGGAAGAATTTTATTTTTCCTTACGCTGACATGGTGGGCCCGTATTGTCATCCTCTCCACGTACTTCTGCCGATTCCTGTTGTTTGTTGACCATGTTGATAACGCGAGAGGGCGGTGCCGCGGCCAGCGCACCAAAGCGCGCGGAGGACGACGACGAGACCTCGGACGTCGGCGTTAATGATTTAGGAGACGGTGGGCGGGGATGCGTGCGCTGAGGCGCAGCCGGTCATGGGAGGCGGAAGCAGGCGGCCCCGTCGGTGCTGGTTTGGTTTTGGCGGCTGGAGGAAGATAGGACTGAAGAAACACGACAGACTATAAAAGCAGCAGGAGTACTTAACAACCTTAACCGAAACCAGCAAGGGCACTTAACAACCATAGCTGAAAGCAGTATGAGTACTTATACATGTTCAACCATACAAAGCACGCCTCGAACAGTGCTACTTTGCCTACAGTTAACCAAGGGTGATGCCGCCAAGCCCCAGAACAAGGCCCAGGCGCCACCCCGCGCATCCACAACCTTCTGAAAGCGGCTTCATCTCGCAATGTGGTCAATAAACAGGATATTCGCTTTAGAGCCATGCAAAAGCAGGAACATAATCTTATGTCCTATTCTCCAAGATGGACGGGCCTTTATTATTTGAGACCACCCGTGAATAAGTATCTTTTCACCTCCAAGGGGAATGGAGTAGGTCGACATAAACATCATGTTGTGACCAAGCGCAAGTCTGACCCGACCGTGGTCAGGCATCTGTATAGGAACAATAGAACTGGGCAGTTTCTGTTTCAAGAAGATCACAGCTGTAAAACTGTGTATAAGCAATAGTTTATGAACAACATATATAACAGAAAACAGCTCGCACCATAAGTTTCTCGACACAGTTGGACCTGTTCAACGAGTGCAGCAGTGGCACACATATCCCACGTGGCCTTCCACCATTGAAACACCCCACAAGGACCTCAAGACGATCAATAAAGTGTAGGAACTTGTGGATGTCGTCTCAGCCAACTTCAGTGCCATCAGTAACAGCCGAGTTGTTACAGAATAACAAACGAGCAGTGTGCTTAACTTTGAAAAAACCTACACGTGCCACCAATTATAAGAAAACATTAGTTAGAAGTAGCATCTTCGTGAGAGATTCGTTGCTACTTCTAAAGTTAAATTGTGATTAGTTAGACAGAATAGGTGGATTAAGAAGTAATCGAGGCAAAAAGAAAGAACTAGATACAAAACTAACCTGGATGAACAATTGGAACGACATCGGGGTGGAACATCGCAGTGAAGATGAGACCAGGTTCTGCTATTTCCATCAACATTCGTGCGCCAACTTTCAGTGTGTAACACTTGAGAAAGTTTATCCAAGTTCGGCCATAAAAAAGCAGCGATCTTCTTGGTTCATGAACCCAACTCGAAACTTATATCCATGGCTTGTCTTCACTGTGACCATTAAACTGGTGTATTCAGTTATGCCAAGGCTGAGCATCTTGAGTACATGTGTTCTGGCAGAGCAAATAATAAACCGCAAGAAAAATAATATGAGAACATAATGTAATCCCTATCGAAATCTAGAAATAACTTCCTCCTTCACGTCAATGTTGACCATCGTACTGGTAGTACCTTTTATCCAAATATAGCAATCCAAATTTCCAAATTAGTAGACAACATGTTCAAAAAACCCACCCTCCCGGATGGAAAAGAGGATTCTAGGAACATACTGTGCGAGCTTTTAAATCCCGTGTTAGGATGAGAAGGAACAAGTGTGGCGTCTCGCCGAGGACGTAGAAACCTCTAGGGTCCTCGCACTTTGGGCACTGCAAATGAAACACACTAGATTCAGTAGGAAGAAAAATGCATCAACGGCGGCGGCTGCCATCCTAGGATTACCCGCGATAGGGACTTGGATTTATCGGGGATGGATGAAGAATTCGTACTTGGTTCTCCATGGGAAAACCCTATGCAATTGCCGAGAGGGGGTTTTCTCTGAACAAGCAGAGGAGGGAGAAGGGGATTCATGCCCAGTGAAATATTGCCGCTTCGTTCGTCCAGCTTACTGCTAAAGCTGGAAAGGGGGGGTTGTGATTTGATGCCTCATTGGGCATTACCACGGCTCTACGACCGGGGTGTGTCTACCATGCAGTTGTGCACTCTAATTTGTGCATATGGCATGTGGACCCCGTTGCCGGATGCCCCACATATCAGCAAAAGGAAGTAGAATGACAGGAGTAAGTAGTTACACAAAAATATATTTTTGACAGAGAGATACTCCCTCTGTAAAGAAATATACAAATCTTTTATATCACAACTTTATACATAAGAAAAATCAAGGGGAATATATATAACATATATAATTATAAAAAACAGAGTTGTTTTTAACACAGTATAGACGAGTTGGTGATGATGGTGTGCCTGCCATCCTGCAATATAGGCCGCCCGATTTATATCTGACAGATAGGAAGGAAACTATGGCAATTTTGCAAAAAGGTACCCACACACCTCTCCACATTTGCTAATATGGCCTTCCCTTCATCCTTTTCTCTCAGAATATAAAATACTCATACAAATGCATCTTGATGTTACGTGCAACGCACGAGCATTATGGGGGTTTAGCTGAGAATATAATACTCAGACAGGCTCATAGTTCTGGACTTTGGGCCGCTGGCCCACCCTGCATGTTTGGGAGCCCATGTGTTCTACCTCAGCGCTTTTCATATTGCAAGCGATCGGTATGGCGCTGGTTTTAGATGTTGTTGCACGACGAATACACAAATTTGAATAAAGCACGGCAGCTGTTGGAATGAAATCGAACGACAGTTCCTAACCAGCAATGAGAGTTGCAATTCTATCAACGATATACCATCTGATAAATAATACTGTCGTATTACTTATACACACAGGACACTTGTTTCACCATGCCGGATTATTACATCCAAATCTCTCGTAGGATAGATCAGTTCGACAGTTGCATGCTGGTACTGAAGAATTTCAAAGTTGATTTGGACCAGCTCTCCTTGCCGAGAAAGTTCGATTTTGAGATCATCCCCTACCGCAAGATATGATTTAGATTTGAACCTTGACCAATCTTTAGCATCAATCATCATGCGACCATCCTTTGTACTTACGGTATATTGAGCAGGTTCATTCACACCAAGGCTGCGCATGGTAAGAGAAACTTGGCCACTGTCGCCCGGATTGTTGAACGACTCCCTAGTTGCTCTAGGAATTCTCTGTTTGCAAACAAGAAGACATACCCAAACAGTTAGATCAACACAGTGAATCATGCGAAACAACATGGAAAGAAAAAAGAATGAAACACTTGGGCGGCCAATGCTTACCAAGAAGGTGGACATGTCAGTTTTTGTAAGGACTTTGGTATATGAAGTGCGAACTGCAGCCCAGTCTGTTGCCGGTGCAACTGCTCGTTCGGTTGCCGCTGCACGGGCTGGAGCAGATGCAAGTGCAAGTGTTGGTGCAGGTGCCGAAGCCGTTGTTGCTACCGGAGATGGTGCTCCTTGTAGAGCTGGTGCCGATGTCGGAGCAGGTACCGGTGTCGATGCCCGATCCTCCGGTAGATCAGCCTGATCCACTTACGCGGTCGGTGCCCAATCTTCAGCTGGATCAGACTGAGCTGCTGCCGTTGTCAGTGCTAGAGAAACTGCCGGTGCTCGATCCGTTGCTGAAGGTGGTACCGATGTGCGAGATAGTGGCGATCGTGTTTGGTCGGCTATGATCAGCTTTCTAACTGACTAGGCTTCGTGACCGTGATCCAGTTTTTTCTTCATTTCTTTTAAACGCGAGAAGGACTAATTGTGGCATTTTTGTTAAACCAAACTGCAGTTCATCATAGGGATTCAGCTAGTACTCAGACAACAGACTGATCCAATTTTTTCCAGTAATATAAGTGATAGATAGTGCCTTCATTACTACCACGACATAAGAAGTGAAACCTGCAAAAATAGCCATCGTAGAGCAAACCAAACGGTTTATTCGGTGATGAATGTCACATGGCAAAACCTGCATCGTAAAATTGCAGGAAAAGAAAGAAAATATGACATTAAATCAATAAGATTTAGACAGTAAATCAATAAGATTTACCTGATGAGACACGAGTGAATCCTTACCAGGAAATCACTATGTTGAAATACTAAACAGAAGCTTGATCGTCCAACTATGGGTGGCATGCAGGGGCCCCGCCCGCTCCCACAAGAAGGACAGTCCAAAGGTCGTGACAAATCATATGGACCGAACATCCATGGGACTGGAAATCCTGGTGGGTGCGATAAACCCTGCAATGCAAACAGATATTGGACTGTAACCATAATTGATAAACCATCCTAACAAAAAAGATGATCTGGATACTTCAAAATATACAGACTGAATTGAGTGGACAGACATTAACATAGACCGTTCTCAGGACTGACCACACAACAAAAGCGGCAGTACTAATAAACAATACAGGGTTCACAAACACAAATCAAGTACTGAACAATAGTACTTACTATAGACAAGCAAAGTTGCACTAATTAAAATCTAAAGACTATTTCTTGCCACCGACCTATGGGATGAACCCCGCATAGTTGACTAGGCCATGGACTTCGTGAGAGATGTCTACATGCACCATCACCATCTCGTCAACCTTGGAGAACCTAATAGAGTGGTCTTTCCACTCATAAACATGATCATGAAGACAAACCGCATCATATTTGTTAGGAAGCTTTACAAGAACCACACCCTTCGTAATCGAAGGCACAACCAGGAAATTGTTATGGTCAAGTACAGCCTCGAGAACACGCCTGACAACAATGCTACAGGAAAACACTAGTTCAGGACACGTGGCGACAAGGACACAGCAGCTGGATAGTTTAGCAGTAGAACTCATCCCCAGGTCTTCCAGTTCACATGGCATGACTTTGAGAACTTCATCTCCACCGCGGACCTGGTTCTAATTCAAACAGAAACCATATTTTATTACTACCTCTGTTCAGAAATATAAGATGATTTTCGATGTTATACTCCATATATGACTACATATACGCACAAAAATGAGTGAACAAAGACACTAGAACATGTCTTCAAAGGCATGAGAGCAGAGGGATTACTTGCAATATCCATAACACAAGTTACTGAGGCAAATATACCTTCTTCAAAGGTAGCATTGATGTTCATAAAGTACGCCCTCGGTCCCAAAATTCTTGTCTTAGATTTGTCTAGATACGGATGTATCAAGTCACATTTTAGTATTAGATACATCCGTATCTAGACAAATCTAAGACAAGAAATTTGGGATAGAGGGAGTAGTTGAAAGTAATCTATAAGAAATCAGTGTCAATCCTCGCATGTTTTGGTCAAAAGATGAATTTAGAACCGTCATTTGGCACACAAAAATCACATGCAAGATGAACTAGAAAGTTGTACTACTAGTACTAGTACTGCGTGTTAGACGAAAAAACACGATCAAGATCGAGAAAAAGATCGTAAAGAAGAGATATTACCTGGACTTGCTTAATGAGGGATCCCGGAGAGGGGGGCTTGGACAGGGCGATGGCTTTGAGCTTGTCCGCGGTAGTATCAGCGGGGTGCTTGCGCTTCTTCGTACCATGAGCCTCGACGGTTTTGGCCAGAGCCATAGACATCACTTTGGCCAGTGCTCCAGCGTCCATCGAGAAACTGTCAAATAGAAATAAAAGTAAAGAAACCATAATCACAAACCCAAAAGAAGAAAAGAGAGGGAGTTATAGGATCAGTCTCGGGGTTGCAAGACCGGGCCTTGGCCAGAATCAATACCATTGATGCGCTCACCTTTCCTTCTTTGGGAGAGAAGAACAATGGCAGAAGCAGGTCGGGTTTTTCTTGAAGAAATGAGGAACACGATGAGGGAGAAGCGAGTTGGGTGGAGAGGAAGCTGAGAGAGAAGAGTGAAATGATGGTTTCTTCGTCTGTCCAACTTACTGCTGGAAAGGAGGGGGTTTTGTGATTTGACGGCTCATTGGGCATTACTGCGGCGCTTCGATCGGGGTAGTCAACCGTCACTCTACTACGGAGTAATTTAGTGCGTGGCTAGTGGACCCCGATGCTGGTTGTCCCACGCGTCGGTGAAAGGGAGTAATTTAGTGCATGGCTGGAGGAGGATCCGCATGGTAGAGCGTGTCCACTATTTTTCTGAAGAAGAAAAATGATTACAGCAAGCGTTTCTACTCTTATGACGGAGGAGTGCGAAACACAGCAGCCACTTGAACATACTCAGTTCTCCTACTACTAGGCATGTGCAGTGGTTCATACGTCAGCACTACATAATCTTGTTGCTAGTGTAGTAAGATATGACAACAACAAATGATTTTGTGCGCATGTGAACTATATGAACAGGAATGTATAACATAGTACCGCTTTTTCGACTGTCTGGTCGAGAATGAACAGTGAGATCAATGTTAACAGAACTAATCTACAGTGCACAAAGAGTACGGTGCTACAATACTACGTGAAACATGAACCATATGAAGCACGAATAGTGCTAGGCAGGGTGTATGAAGGGTGCACGGGATGGGAGCAAAAGTTCTCTTCTCGACCAACTTTTGGGTGTTTGTCAGAGTGCATGAAGAGTGCATGAGTCCACACTAGTAGGTTAACACAAATACACGAAGAGGATACAACTATATTGAGATGAGAATGCAACAAACACACCCACACGCTTTGTGCTACAGTGACTGATCTGTACCATCTGAGTTTGATCCAACGGTCATGTTGCGCCGAGACATGGACATGCCCATGCAGAGGGCGCCTAAACACCACCGAATTCCCTCTGCTTCTCGAGGCGCACGATGTTGGTGATGCAGGGGGCGAAACGGCTGAAAGGCAATGCAATCTACGGGAAGGCGGAGGGAGCCAGCCGAGGAGCGGGGAATCTTTTGGTTTTCACCATGGTAAAACACCAGTCGACGACTTCTCACATCAGGGAGCAGTGGGTTTTACAGGCGGAGTCATCGTGACTAATTGCTGCCATGCCTGCTCCCGTCAATGAAAAAATTAAAAATCCTGCCACGCCTGCTCCCGTCAATCTAAAAATTAAAAATACGGCCGCACTCAAACACCAGAGCAACGCTGCGGTGCATATTTAAATTTACCTGCCGACAAGTAGATAAAAAAGGGGTGAAAAAACAAATGTGGCAGCGGCCTAGCTAATCGGTCGAACTAGCCCAACTAGCTAGCCACCGTGCTTCACTGATGTACTCGGCGGGAAAAGTGGTCTTTCGTGATTTGACGACTCATTTACTTGCTTCGGCAAAAACGCGCGGTAGGGCCTCCCACGTCAGGAAGAATATATGCGTGCACCACCCGGGAGGACCCTGAAACCGCGCGGTAGGGTGTGCCATGTCTCGGCACGGAGGAAAAATGAGCGTGTAAAATGTATTGTATCAGACGTAGTACCTATAGTTCGACCTCGGGACCCAGCCAGTCGGTTGAAAACACCCCACTAGCCACACAGCTTCATCCTGCTAACATGGCACAGAGGATAGGCGTGGTTAGCTCCGTCTCGACCAGCCACAACGTCTCTTGTTCTAGGCGATTCTTCTATTTTCCAAGCTTTTTTTAGTTGTAATAACACCAAGCTTTTTTCTAGGCGATTCATGCACGTGTTGACGAGGCACTCCCTCTACTCTACTCAACGTAATACGGTATAAAATCTAGTTATGGGACAAATCCAACAATCGTTGTTGTTTCAGGCTATCGACTTACGCTTTGTAGTCCAGGTTGCCAGTTCGAATCTCGTCTTTCAGATTTATTAGTTTTAGGTCCAAATTTGATTAATGACAAGTGGGACCCCCGTGTGTTGTTCCGATATTTCAGTGTAGGATGGTTTTTTTTGAACAAAAACTTTGCGCGGTTAGACAAGTAACGACACAAGTTACACGTATTTTGCAAGTTTACTAACAAAAACGACAACGACATAGAATATCACATCCACCCCGCAGCTTAGATGCTATGGTGATACGAGGTTTTACACCGTTGGAAGTGAGATCCAATGGCTTGGGAGTAGTCTTTGTAATTATGCACAATTTCCAAACTCTCCAAAGGTTTTTTTGCAAATAAAACATTCAGGCCTCATGTGTGCCGCTGCATCTTGGATCCAATGGCTCCCCATTAATGATATTAGGTGCTCCCCGTATCTTAATTACCCACTACAGTGACATGAGCATCTAGGTCATATGATCAGTAATCAGATGGCACATGCGTAGTACTTGTACTTTCTGCGCAATTCCCAAACTCTCTCAGCCGTATATTGCAAAAACATTCAAACCTCCTACTGTGGGCCATTAGGATCTCCGTGAACTCGTATCACCATTGAATCTACTGTGTGGGAGCACCTCATATTCTCCCGTGCGAGAAAACATAAGGTGCTCTCGCAGCTTGGATGCTACGGTGATACGAGCTTCGAGGTCGTTTGATTTGAGATCCAATGGCATCTGAGCAGTCTTTGTGCTTGTAAGCAGTGGCCGAACTCTTTGGGGGCTTTTCTGCAAAAAACCATTCGAACCACCGAGGAGGTGTTGGGTCACAAATCCAACGGCTCCGAAGAGCTTGTATCACCAAAGCATCTAAGGTGTGGTAGCACATGATATTCTTACATAGAGGAGAATATGATGTCCTCCTTCATCTTAGATGCTACGGTGATACGAGCTTCGAGGTCGTTGGATATGGGATCCAAGGGCATTTGAGTAGTTTTTGTACAAATTGTGTGCAATTCTCAAACTCATCAAGGTTCCTGTAAAAATATTAAGACATCATGTTAGCTGCTATATCTCAGATCTACAAGCTCCAAGCAACTCGTATCGGCATATAGCATCTAAGGTATGGGGGCACATGATATTCTCCCGGGGAGGAGGGGTGGGGGTGCACAACCAATCGTTGGTTGGGAGGGTGGGGACAAATATAATCTAAACAACCCTAAACAGAGCTTCACAATTTTTTCTAAGGTCGAGAGGGTGACCCCCGACAATCATAGCTCCGCCTAATTAAACACAACATTTGCATGTACTGTAGTACTAGAATTAATATTCATGTTTCAGTTTCATGTTCGTTTTAAATATTAAATTGAGGACCATGCATGTCTTACATTTTACTCCCTTCGTTCCTAAATATTAGTCTTTTTAGAGATTTCAAGTGGATTGGCACATACAGATGTATATAGACATATTTTAGAGTGTAGATTCACTCACTTTGCTCCGTATGTAGTCGCTTGTTGAAATCTCTAAAAGACTAATATTTAGGAACATAAGGAGTATTTTTGAATTCGTGTCATACATGCAGGGTTTGGAAAAATAGATGTAGTATACTTATTGGATTGTTGTTGTGTTCGTGTGTGGGTGTCTCTGTCTCTGTGTGTATGTGTGTGTGTGTGGTCATATGCTTGATACATACAAAGTTTTCTCACCCTCATATTGTTCATCTTTTAACTTTGAATTTGCATTGAAAAACTTACCAGGGATACGATGAAATGTGAAATCCACGTTGAGATCACTATATCACAAACTCACTCTAATTCAACAACTCGTCATAAATCAATTACCACATTGAGATTAGCATTTGCAACAAAAATACGGGCATTGTAATACACATAGATTCGTTTGGCAATTTAAAAGGTTCCTTTCGTATTCTCGAATGGTAGGACCCAACGGCGTACCAGCCAGACCTTGGCTCGTGTTGATCCTAAAAAAATAAAAATAAAAACCGTGCTCGTGTCCTTCTGGTAGCGTGCGTGGTACGCACATTAGGCAACCCCAACCAGTTGAGCCTCCGCGTTTCGAGTTGAAATATCTGGCGGCCAGAATTCCAGCCCTAGGAAATTCCCCTCATGTCCCCGGTCCATAATGACTACTGATGAACAACGGAGGGATGCTTTAGTAACTAGACAACGTTACCTACTATGCCGAGCACGGTTCAATTCCCTCAGTCGCCGCTCGCCAAGGTCACCCATCAACTGCATTACCTAGTACTCCCTCCATTTCTTTTTAGTCCGCATATAAGGTTTGGTCAAAGTCAAGCTTTGTAGAGTTTGACTAACTTTATATTAAAAAGTATAAACATTCACAATATGAAATCAATATTATCAGATGCATCATGAAATGTATTTTCATACTATATAGTTTTAATATTGTAGATGTTCATATTTTTTATATAAATTTGGTCAAACTTTGTATAGTTTGACTTCGATCAAATCTTATATGCGGAGTAAAAAGAAACGGAGGGAGTACTACTACTACTACTACTACTACTACACCAGGATGAGCATAGAATTGAGCCCGTTTGTTCGTGCCTAGTACTTGAGTTAATATATCAGGAAATGCACTGGTACGGAGGGATTATCCTTTTTCTCTGCATATATAACTTGTCTGAAGTATAACTAAGAAAAATGTTTGACCAAATCCTTTCTTAAGAAATACAACAGGACAGATGTATGGCTTGAAAATTTATTGCATGATGCAGGTTATGATATTGTTTCGAATCTTGGATCTTAAATATCAAAAAATCCAAAAGTGACCATAAATTCTTGAAACTGAGCATGGTCACGTGATATGGCACAAATATTACTTCGTAATTTTTTTCTTCAATTTGAGACAAGATGCTTATGACAAGTTGCATAAATGAAGAGCCAAGGTATTTTGGAACAAAGACCCGCCATGTTAAGGCGAACGCTTTCACTATTGAAACCGTGGGCATTTACGTGCCGCCACGAGTCCCGCTTCTTATCGGCAGGTGCCATCCGAGCAAGCGTGTGAATCGATGAGAGGCGTGTAAGCAGATCACTGCGCCGGCTGCCAAGGAGGCATGCGAGAAGACCGTTGTGCAGGCTCAGCGGGAGGCGAGCCCTTTGACCAGGATCCGCCGCCCACCTTCGTCCCAACTGCTCCCACTTTTAATGTCGTCGGCGCCGCAGTTTAAAATCAACCCCGCACTATCCGATATCACTACAATCTTCTCTGTTCCTCTCCAATTCTCCTGTCGTCTACCTCCAACCAGCCTGACCTAAACGTACGCCATGCCGCATCATGATGGTCTGCCCTCAGTCTTCCAGTTTCCTGAGGAAGACACCCAGCCGGAGTCTCAAGAACATAAGGCGCTTTGGGACGAGCTAGAACTGGCCTTGCGGGAAGACGTCGCGCCTGTCCCCGCTCACATTCCGGCTCCCGTCGCCCCGACTGCACCAGCGTCCATCCCCATGGCATTGATGGGCTGGGAGCCGCACATTGTCGCCGAGCTTGATGCCACGGGCTTCCACGAGGTCCCCACCGACTTTCACGTGCCTGTGCACCTGCCATTGCATGCGCCTGCGCATGCACTGACGCGCACGCCCGTGCCGGTGCCCGTGCACCTGCCAGTGCATGTGCCTGCGCGTGCACTGACGTGCACGCCCGTGCCGGTGCCCCTGCACACGAATGTCTCCGTCACGCCATTGACAGCGCCTGTCCCCGCGCGGGTGCGAGTTCCTCCCTCAGCGGCATGGATGGCCGCCTTCGACCTCTTCCTTGCACCAACGCCAGTCGCCTCCTCCCGCCAGTTGGCTTGCTCCGAAGTCCAGAAAATTTTGGCCTTCCTTGAATCTAGGCCAACGTCCAGGAGTACACCAACAACGGCGCAAGGCGCCGCCGTGGCCGTCGGTTAGTGGCCCGACGACACATAGAGCACAGCAGAGGGGCCGCTTCCCACCGCAAGACGCCCCCGTCGTTGCCGCATAATCTAAATTTGCCATGAAAAACGTTGGGATTTCCATGCTTAAAATCCAAACGTTTAACATTTCTGTTTATTTTAGATCGATCGTTGTATAATTTAAAGTCAGAGTCAGACCAAAGGAATTCTATGGTTTGATCGATTGAATGTTCTACTAGAGCCGTATCAAATTAAATATAAAACGTCATCAAGCCACATGTATTCCTTGTCATTCAACGACCTAGACTGCTTCAATGTCGAGCGCTCAGCACGTTTAGCGTGCAGTTAATTTCATGCTAAAAATAGTGCTAATCACATAATAACACGCAAATAATATCCTACTTAATATCCGCATGCACTTAATATACTTCCAAATTAACGTGCATTGCACGTACACACTGACTAGTGCTACTAGCACGTGAAACTGGTGCCGTAACTTGTGAACGCGTCCAGATATGGTCAACGGCAACATCGCCCGCGTGTTCTTCGTGTTTGCCCGTACGTCTAAACGCAGAAGGGGAGGAGATAGAGAGAGAGAGCACACATGGAACCCACCAGTAAGTGAAGGCGAATAGTACTAAAAATAATATTACATGTTATCAATTAAATAGGTTGTGGTAATATAAAAACATTATGTGAACAAAGGGAGGTACAACAAACATTGTTGTTCTACGTATGTTGCCTATTGACGTGCGGATTGAAGGCCCTGGTCGCATGTTCGATCCTCGTCCTTTTTTTAAATTTGTATATGGGTCCAAATTTGTTTCATGACATGTGGGCCCCTCAATGTGTAGTTTGTAGCACTTTAATTTGTGGGTCAAAATTTGTTCCATTCCAAGTGGACTATCGGTGTGTAGTTTTTGTAGCTTATTGATAATAATCAAAGAGAACAATAGAGTTTTTTTGCAATAATACCATGGTGCGACGTTGAAGGCGAGAAAGGACGTTGGAGAGAGCGATGACCGAGCCGGAGGGAAATCAACTAGGGGAGTTGCGGGGGTTGCAACGGTGTTTCGAGTAGTTGTGGACCGAATGCTACGGAAGTATAATCTAAACCGACCGGAATAAATGCCTACACAAATTAATCCAAGGTTGGAGTGCCCCTCGCAATGTAAATAGCTCCGGCTTTGAGAGGGATGGAGAGGTAGCTTCAATGTGTGGAAGATACGGAGTGAGAAAGTGAGGTCAATCGAGAGACATATAGATAGAGAGACAAAGTGAGTGTGGTCCGACATTCATTGAACAAATATATATGCTCTGGAGAGATATTGTCCGATTGAGCTTTTGGCAAGGGTGAGGGTTGTAAGATAGAGCTTCAGAGATGATCCAGTCACAGACTTGTGGATATATTTTTGCATGGGAGGAAGCAAGGTCAATCGATCACATAGGGTCGTCGTGCGATCGAAAGAGTGAGATGGGTTGGAGAGAGTGACCTAGATAGACAATGTGCGTGAGAGACTATACAATGTGAATAAGTCGAATTGGGCTCGAACATGGTGATATATCGTTTTTGTCTGAGAAAGAGCGAGGTCAATCGAGACATACAAAGAGAGAGAGAGAGAGGGAGAGAGAGGGAGAGAGGGAGAGAGAGAGAGAGCGTGGCCCGCCATGAGGGTAAAGAGTGGGGGCGGCTTCGATGGACTGACCTAGATAGACAATCTGCATGAGAGAGTATAGAGTGTGTCGATCGAGGCCCGAACAGGGAGATATATCATTTGTGTGTGAAAGAAAACGAGGTTAAACAAGACTCAGATAAAGAGAGCGAGATTGAGAGAGTGTGGCCCGCCGTGCGGAAGAAAGAGTGAGACAGTCTCGAGGGAGTGACCTAGATAGACAACGTGCGTGCGTGCGCACGAAAGGTTGGAGGGCTAGATAGGCAATGCATGTATTTAGCGCGAGAGGGTGAGAGGGAGAGGGGGAGAGAGAGAGAGCTCGACATGGGGTGCAATGGAGGGTGTGTGAGGTAATTACATTTCGTAACAGAGTGGAAAAAGGGGGTTGTGTAGTTGAGAGAATTAGAGATCGAAACATGGAGAGAAAGAATGGATGTGTGTTGGAAACCGATAGCTTCCTAAGGTGGTTAGGAGAGGAAGATTGACCAATACAGGAAGTATGTAGCGTGTGTGCGCGGGGGGGGGGGGGGGGGCTAAAAAATATTTGAATGTAGATTGTGCGAGACTTAATATCGATGTTTCAATTCGGTGTACATTGTAAGATTTGAACTGAGGACCATGCATATGGATAATTATTTCGAATTTGTGCCATACTAGGTTTCGAAAAGTTGACATTGACTCGATTTGTTGTGCTATTTTGTAAGTCATATGTTTGGATCCATCCAAAAGTTTTCTCACTACCATGGTGTTCACCATATACATATGAATTTGTATTAAAAAAAGTAGCGTGGATACAGTGAAATGTGAAATCCACGTTAGAATTGGAGATCACTATGTGACACACACTCTAATTCAAATAACTAATTATGTGACACACACTCTAATCCACGTTAGCGTGGATACCATGGATACTGTTTCGATTTTTTTTCCGAATAACTCCTCATTAATTAATTTATAGTATCTCGTTTCGAATGACTAATTATTGCAAGGAAAACACGGGCATGGTAATACATACAGATTCGTTTGCAAATGAAAGAATATTCGTTTGCATTCTCAAATGTAGGCGCAGCAGGCAGACCAGGGTCATGTCGTGGTGGTCGCGTGTGTCAGACGGATGCTCAGCACCCATCCACCCACCCCCTCCCCCCCCCAAAAAAAGGACGACGACAAAATAAGTTCGCGCTTCCACATTTCGGATTGAAATATCTGGCGGTCCCAATTCCAGCCCAGCAAAATCTCCCTTCTCCACCATCCCCTTCCGCGCCCAGATTGCTCAAATCCCTAATTCGCCGCCAACCCAAGCAATGTTTGAATCGCCCCTCGTCTCGTCTCTTTCCCCACCTCTGTGCCGGACGACGACGACGAAGACGACGGTCGCGCTTCACCACCGCACCGGAGCTACCTCATCTACGCCCTCGTCCACCGCACCGGGTGGTCCACCGACAACGTCGGCCGCTGCAACCGACGTGCCTCATAGACACCGACTTCCACCGCATCAGGTGCGCTTCACCGATGCCGTCTCCCAGCTCACCGGGGCTACTTCACCAAGCACATCGTCGCGCCTCCGCCCCCTGAGGGCGCTGGGGCTTCACCAACGGTCTCGTCCACCACATCGTAGCGCTCCGCTGTCACTCAAGATCTGCATCCGTCCGCGGCCAGCCAACGGCAGCGCATCACCCTCAACGGCTCCGAAGTGACCCACACTCTAGCTAGGCGAGCATGCCCAAACGCCGGCCCGAACTAGGTATCCACACATCACTCCCTAGTGCACTGTTCCGACGATGTTTGGATATCCTTTCACTGCTCTCTTAGCTTACATGCCTATCCAACTCTGACTTTAACTCTTATTTTTTCTGGAGATATCATCTGAAACATGCAAATCCATTTTTTAGCGAAGCATGTTGGCGCTATGGGATCTGGTACACATCCTGCACACCCGTCTAACCTTGTATGTATCTGTCCTCCGATACAACAGCAAGGTTGATTCCTCTTATTTGATCAGCCATTCGCCGTGTCAAAAATGCAGAGGGGGGTGCAAGGAGCACAAGGCCTGCCCATCCAAGCAAGTGGTAACATGGACTTGTACATGGAACATCCCAAGCTCAAGCAGAGCTGAAGTGAGCCTGTACAACGAGCTAACGTAAGTCCCTGCATTTCATTTCATTCGTACTAGCATTTTTGTATGATTTGTGTGAAGTGGCAGATCCACAAATTAGAGTTACCAGGGGCGAACATTTAACTTAGAAAATATGAAGGCACTTGCACTCTGGAAATCAACATAACTTGAGAAATGTGAAGCTACATGCAGTTTGAAAACCAGCTAATGATCCAAAGTAGTTCAGATTATAAACACTAAATAATGCAAGCACAAAAAAAAAACAAAATGCAACATGGTGTACAAGGACTACATACATGGTCTGTACCTGCTTGAATTATTCGTTCTCTGCCTGAAAATATCGAAGTGTAATTGCACCTATAACCAGTGCGCAAACTGCATATCAATATATCTATCCTGCACAAGTATGCCACTAGTTTCAAACAACATATTAGAAAAGTATTTATGCTACGTTGTCATGATGCGGGGACTTTCTGGTAGATGGCCACGTTTCCTCAAGCCATGAAAATGCACTATAATTTTCTTGTCATCAATGCCTGCAAATCTCTATGTCTCTCTCAACATTGCAGATCATCATTAGACACTAAATCCTTGAATGGGAGCTTGCAAAATGCTTGCATTAGATGCCTCATTAGACACTATATGTTCATCACTAGGAGCATGTTAAATGTTTGCATCATTAGACACTTCAGGCTCGAGAACAACATGAGCTTGGATGTTTGCACTGAAAACTTAATTAGATTCATCAGATTCAGTCAGTTAAGTATTGATTGGGGGAGTTACAAAATAAGTAGAAATTGGTTTCATTTTCACATAGATTCCCTACATACAAGCAGTTTTACAACACTGTCAGGTTTAACTATTGGCCATAAATTGAAGTGTTGAATTAGATATAATCAGGGATGTGATGTACCTGCTCGTTGCGCATGCTACTCTTGCAAGCTGCGACTGTCCGTTTGCACAAGCTCGATGCCATGCCCGTGGTGCCGCCGCTGCCTCCCACGCAGGCTACACCCAGGGTTGGATCTTCATGTTCTTGTCCTTCCGTTCGCTTGAAGCCCGACGACCGCCCTCCAACGAGGGCGCTTAGAAGTGCTGTGTCAGTCTGTCCAGCGGCGGCTAGGTTAGGAGCGAACTAGACTGGAGGCTGGAGCGGATGAATTGGGATTTTTCCTGCTGTCGATCGATATGGGAGGTGCAAGTTTGGGCCGCGAGCCTGCTATAGGGCCTGCCTTGCACTTATGTTATTGGCCTGTCCAAATTGAAACATTTTTCTTCATTTTTTACATTGCCTGCTCGTACGTTAGGACGAACAAAACTAGCCTGGGCCAACCTGGACGACTCAAACTAGGTGCACACTTTCGAGCCACCCGAGGCGGCCGCCCATACCAGCCCCTACGGTGGCTGAGGGAGTCCTGGACTAAGGGGTCCTCAGACGTTCAGCCTGTTATCCATAGGCCGGACTGATGGGTTGTGAAGACATGAAGACTGTACCCGTGTTCGGATTGGACTCTCCTTGTCCTGGAAGGCAAGCTTGGCGACTGAAGATGAAGATTCCTTCTTATGTAACCGACTCTATGTAAACCCTAGATTCCCCTGGTGTCTATATAAACCGGAGGGGTTAATCCGGAAAGCATATATTCATTACCATAGTCATATATGCTAGGCTTCTAGGGTTTAGCCATTACAATCTCGTGGTAGATCAACTCTTGTAACACTCATATTCATCAAGATCAATCAAGAAGGACGTAGGGTATTACCTCCATAGAGAGGGCCCGAACTAGGGTAAACATTGTGTACCCCGTCTCCTGTTACCATCAATCTAAGACGCATAGTTCGGGACCTGTCAAGACCGGTTTTCCAATAATATATTTATTGAAAAATCGACCATTTTATCAGACCAGTATGGAAAAAATCCTCCTTACTGGTAGACAAATCCTTAATACAGAAATCCAGAAGTACTAAATATTATACAGGGTTGAGCTGAGGCTGCTCAAAAATTTATTACAAGAACGCCGATATTACACTTAAAGGCGAAAATGACATAAAGGGTATGGTGGCATAACTACTAACTCGTAAAAAAGTGGTGGTAGATATGTCACAGAGAAGTGGGTGACATGACTCCAAAATCTTACAGCTCATCAAGCGCCGGAGTGAGGCTCGATGATTTTATTACGGTAGCGGAAGCGTATATAATACAAGTGACCAACTCCAGGATCGCCCGAGACTGACTGGGACTCCTCTAGGCGTCGGACTTGCTATCGTACTCTTTATCCATAAGATCACCTTCATCAACATATGGCCAAATCAACAAGCCAGGTGAGTACTTTGAATGTACTCGCAAGACAGTTTGGACATAAGATATAACAAATGCAAACATGATGCACATGAGCAGACTAGTAATGCGCACTCAGATAATAAATTTGCACTGCATGTTAAATAAAAAGGAAGTCAGGCGGTAGTCCTCCAGAAATCCCAATAAAATAGCTGAAGACCGATCGGGTGTCTAAAGCGACACCTCGAAAGGTAAAATAAATTAACATGCCGAAGTCGGGCGACACCACATAAAGGGCTTATATTGAAACATAAATGACAGTACGTGCCACAGTCGGAAGTCTAAGCGACATCTCGAAAAGGGCTTATAATGAAAGTAAATAACTCGAATGCCACAGTCGGACATCTGAGCGACATCACATAAAGGGCTTATATCAAAAGTAAATAACAAGAATGCCACAGTCGGACGCCTGAGCGACATCACATAAAGGGCTTATATCAAAAGTAAATAACAAGAATGCCACAGTCAGACGTCTGAGCGACATCACATAAAGGGCTTATATCAAAAGTAAATAACAAGAATGCCACAGTCGGACGTCTGAGCGACATCACATAAAGGGCTTATATAAAAAATAAATAACAAGAATGCCACAGTCGGAAGTCTGAGCGACATCACATAAAGGGCTTATATCTCATCATTTGAATTCAAGTAGCTCATGAAGGTAACATCATTCCACAGAATACTCGGTACATGATAATAAACTGGTTAGTCCATCCACAAGAATAACATTCATCCGGGTTTACCACTCTCAGTTTCGTGCTTATTCTATGGAGACTGTCACTGGGGATGACACTGAGATTGACACTGAGACTAAGACTGACACTAAGATGTTGTTCAAGTCCTTGACCATGGACATGGTTACTCGAATGGTTATTACTCTGCAGAATTTGTACTCTTTAACCACAGCCAACGGATTTAAGTAGTCACAAAGGACTAGTTCTGTTTACGGTATTTTAGGAGAAACACATCTAACCAGTACACACCCATTCCACATTCCGCTGCCAGGAATCACCCTAGGCAACGTTCAAGAAAAACACTAAGACTTGGAGGCTACAACCTCGAATAGCATGGGATCAAATTTATATCGCGTGCCCTAAGGGGTGCCCCCCTTTCGGTCCCAACCGGAAACACCCATGCCCCCTGACCGGATGACGGGCTTAAATCCAGGGCCACGGAACCCTCATCACGGCCCCTCTAATTGGTGTGTACAAGGAAAGAGGTTTGCAACTTACTAAACCGTATTCTTTGCAGAAAATATGTGGTAGCACGGAAGGGGACGAACGGGAACAAGACTTGCTCCACGTTAATGCTGGAGTTAAACAGTTGATATAAAACTGGCATGCTTCAATAATACCAGCTTGCAACCTATCATGCCACAACATGATCAGGTTATCTCACCATCATATGAACACATCGAATTTTGAAGCTCACTTGCAGCTTGCTTGCATGAAATATAACATTCACAAATGCATATATAAACATGTCATGAGAAAACCACTTAAGCAATCATGAAAAACACTCGTCATATCAAAGGTTCAAACATGCTTGCCTGGTTCAGAGTAGTCGGAGTCTAGCTCGGCGAAGTTTGCGGCTCCGTCACCTCCTTCGGTATCTACGCTATAAAAGAAATCGGACACTAATGTAAATACCGTGCGTGCATAAAATTGTTCCAAATATTTTTCAAATAAATATGATAAAAAACTAGATAGAAAAATAAAGATGACAGAAAAAGAATCGGCTCAAAATCATCTTTTGTTTAAAAGTTATAAAGGTTTTAGTCCACGGACTAATATGTGATGAAGCAGAAACTTTCCAGGGGCTAGTTTAGAAAAACAGAAAACGCTTCAGTTGGAATACGCCTTCCAGAGAGGAAAACGTATCTCGGCCGAAGGTGCCAACAGAAAACGGTTCGAAGGGGGAGAGTGAGGCTGACGAGGGGGTCCCACCCGTCAGGTTTGAAATTCAGAACAGAGTCCCACCGGCGCCCGAGGCTCGCGGTGGTCCCCGGCGTCGATCCACGGCGAGGTAAGGGGAGTGGAAGGTACCTACGGACTCATGGAGTTCTCCCGCGTCTGTGGGTGGTGGAGTTGGTCGTCGGCGAGCACCACGTCGACGACGGCCTCCGCTCCGGTGAACGGTGGTTCGGTCGAGGTTGATTCTCTTCGAAGGGAGTTGCAAACTCCAAATTGAAGCACGGGTCAGCCAAGCGGGTGCACTAGGATGCTACTGGCACAGTTTGGGGCGCGGGGGTGCACTCACTAGAGTGAATCTTGCCGGAGCCCGAAGCGGATAGGGGCGGCCAC
This sequence comes from Triticum urartu, assembly GCF_056163025.1. Lineage (NCBI taxonomy): Eukaryota > Viridiplantae > Streptophyta > Magnoliopsida > Poales > Poaceae > Triticum > Triticum urartu. The sequence continues at coordinate 478,852,335 of NC_141873.1, read as the reverse complement.
AGTCGGGGAAGAAGGCCTCCTCGAGGTCCTCCTAGCGGCTGGGCGCGGTTCTGGTGAGGTAGAGGAGTGGTGCTGTGTCGAAGGCGAGCTCGGGGCCTCCATTTATAGCCAGCCTGAGGCGGTTGCCGAGAACGGGATCACTCGGGCGAGCGATTATGGCGAGGCAGTGGTCGGGCTGGAGGTTTAGGTGACTGGGCATCTTCGGATTGGTCCACTGGCTCCATTAGACAGCTAAGCTTGATCGGATCTGGCCTGCTCCCGTGGCTTCGACGGAACGGAGCTCACAGGCTCGTCGGCGGCAGAGAGTGCGCTCTGCGCCTCTCAGGCCATGGCAACGATTCTACAGCGCGCGCGGAGAAGAGGACGGCCACGCGGAGGCTCCTGGTGGTGTGGGCGGTGCTGGACGGCGACGTACTGCAGGGCTGGCCCCTGCTGGCCGTCACGGGCGGTTCTACCACCGCGGGAGGCGCCGGAGTTGACGTGACACGTCGCCACCGACGCCCGTGACCGGCCAAACAACCATGCGGCGCACTGGAAAAGGAGGGGGAACAGGGAGCAACAGGCCAGGGCGAGCACCAAGCTCTGAAGAAAACGACACTGATGACTGAAGCTTAACACTGAAACTCTGAATTTGAACAGGAACATTGCACACCAGTTGTTCAACGAAATGTTTGGCGCACGTGGAAAATTTTTCTTGAGCTGAAACTTGGTGAGATGGCCTCTTGATGCATCCAGAGACTGCCTGAATTTTCTCAGAATTTTTGGAAAAGGAAAAGAATGAATTTCACCAGAAATGGCAAATCTGGTCCAAACTTGCAACAAGTAAATTTTGAAAAATTTGAACTGCGGACTAGCAGATCTTGATGGATATAGGTTGAGGGTACTAAGGAGTAGCTAGGGTAAGTTACTTGGGCTTAGAAACTTAATGAATCTAGTACCTCCTTTGTAAATCCCAGGAGTCCAAAATAAAATACATAAAAAGATTTGAGGATAGAATAAATAGAAATGTAATCTAAAAGAGGTTGAAACTTGCTGGAATTGGATGCTTGGCTTGACCCAATGTAGGGAGGTGGGTTTTGGAAGAAAGTTTTCTACATAGGCCATGGCAAGAGAGTACTTTTTGAATGGGGAAGAATAAAATTCATAATTTATAGGAATTCTTTTTAATAAAAAGGAATTGTAAAAACCTTCCAAAATTATTTGTGTTGAGCCAACACAAGATGAAAAATCTTCAAGACCAACAATCAAGGTTGGGAAGAACCCATAAAAATACTTGTCATAAAAGAATTTTTTTGAGAAGGAGAGTCTTTTAGAAAAAAAATTAAATAACCTCCTTCCAATTAATTAAAGAATTTGATAAAAACCAAATCAAATTTTTTGGAGTGTTACAACACCTACCCCCTTAGGAAAAATCTCGTCCCCGAGATTTCAGCTGATCCTCAAATAGGTGTGGGTACTCTGCCCGAAGGAAATCCTCTCTTTCCCATGTTGCTTCATCCTCGGTGTGAATACTCCACTGGACCTTGAAAACCTTAATTGTTTTCTGACGGGTCCTTCTTTCAGACTCCTCCAATATTTTTATTGGATGTTCCGTGTAGGTGAGGTCTGATTGCATGTCAATGTTCTCGTGAGATACATGCTTTTCTAGGTTGCTTACACATTTCCTCAACTGTGAGACGTGGAACACGTCGTGGACGTCTGACAGTTCTTTGGGTAGGTCTAGCCGGTAGGCCAATGTGCCTCTTCGTGCAATGACACGGAAGGGTCCAATAAACCGTGGTGCTAGCTTTCCTATAACTTTGAATCGTTGCAGGCCCCTCATAGGAGATACTCGTTGATACACATATTCACCGGGTTCAAAGCTGACTTCACGATGTTTTTGATTGTAATAACTCTTTTGTCGGCTCTGGGCTGTCTTGAGTCGATCCCTGATTAGTCTAACTTTCTCCTCAGCTTCATTGAGCATGTCTGGGCCGAAGATATGACTGTCTCCTATTTCTGACCAATTTAATGGGGTACGTCATCTTCGCCCGTACAAGGCTTCAAAAGGTGCCATTTGTAGACTGGCTTGGTAACTGTTGTTGTATGCGAACTTGGCATACGACAAGCTTTCTTCCCAACTGGTTCCATAGGTGAGAACACATGCTCTTAGCATGTCCTCTAGAATTTGGTTCACACGTTCAGTTTGTCCTCCAGTCTCGGGGTGGTATGCTGTGCTGAATACTAGTTGAGTTCCCAGAGCTTGTTGTAAATGATCCCAAATTCTAGAGACGAATTGAGTGCCTCTGTCGGATATTATATCCTTTGGAATTCCATGCAGACAAACTATACGGGAGAGATAAAGTTTGGCAAGCTTCTGAGTGGTGTGGGTTGTCTTTTGTCGGTGTACTAGAGTAGGGGTACCCTGGTATCCCGAACTTGTGCACGGGCAGTCGCAGCATCCCGCGGCAAGGCTTGCCGGGTGACCGCCAAGGTCCTCCGGGGTTCCTTTGGAGCCATTCAAGAACAAAGTATCCAAGTCAAGGAGACAAGGCCCCGGCAAGAGGAGCTTGCCGGGAAGGCTAACAAAAGCATCCCAAGACCCCGGCAAGAGGAGCTTGCCGGGAAGGCCTACCAAGGCACTTCAAAGAACTTGCCGCAGCGCACCACGCGTCCCGGCAAGAGCCGGTGAGCGACAAGCTCCCGGACGCGATAAGACAACAACCGCGGTAAGGCGCTTGCTGTGGCAAGACACCACTGTGCCCGTGCTCCAGCACATCCACCAACGTGTCGCTCTGGGACCCCTCCAGGCGTACGTGGCAGAAGGCTGTGCAGCTTGCGGTGTGCGATGGCAAGCGGCGCTGACAAGTTTGCCATCGTGGCGAGCGGTGGCACCCCTGACGGTCTCTTTTTGCACTGTTTAGGTGACATAGACGGGCATTTAAGGCCCTTGTCCCCTACCGTCAGGGTTAGGTGTGATACACTGTAGCAGGTAGCTGTACCTACCGCAGCACCTTTCCGTTTTTACCCTTGCCTCCGTTGCCACCTGTCGGTGACCCCTTGAGCGTATAAAAGGAGGCCCATGCGCAATGTAGAGGGGGTTAGCTGGTTCGAAACACACTCACGCTCGGTCTCGTTAGCTGCTGAAGTGTACTGTAGCACTTCGCGCTCCCGAGCAAGAAATCAATACAAACCACAAAGCAGGAGTAGGGTTTTACGCATCCGTGCGGCCCGAACCTGGGTAAATCGCTCGCGTGCATCGCCTCCATTTGCTCTTTGCACGATCTCCGCCCCCGCCAAACCGAAAGGGACCCGGTCCGCCGGTTCCATAGGTTCCCGTGGATCAGTACCCCGGCATCTTTGGTGCTCCAGGTAGGGGGCGTCGAAGTTGTGTGAGCCAGATCCGGCGTTCTCGCGAGCTAGATCTCCATCAAGTTCATCAACATGCCGCTGAAGAAGAAGGTTTCGGAGGCAGCTGCTCCGTCCGCGCCGAACCCACTATCGCCGGAGCAAACGGCTGATGGGGCGGGCGCCGGCGGAAGAACGGGCATCGACGAGGGAGCTCACGTGCTGCCAGGTCCAAGGACAAGGCTGCGCTGCCCATCGACGGCGTAGCTGGCTCCCACAACGACCGGGCGCACTCCAAGACCTCGGCGTCCGTACATGCACCGCGCCCGTCTCAGGAGGCGCGGGACCGGCAGCATCATGGTACTCACGGTACCATGCATTTGCTAGATCAAGATCGAGCTGGTGGATCTCGGAGCGCTCAGGACCACCATGCACGCCAACATGCTGGCGCGAGCGAGACACGGTCGCCTGGACGGAATACTGCTCCTTCTAACGTGGTTAGAAGTCTAAGCATATCCCGCTCCTCGCACCGTTCGCCACCGCCACCCGCCACTGCAGCAGAAGCTTTGGCGCGAGCTCAGCTGCTCCTAGATTACCCTCCAACGGCGGACAAGATCGACGACTGGAGGGCTACGATCCAGAGTCTCATCGGCTTCACCAACGGCGACACTCCACGGCAACCGAGCACATTGCAGCCGCGGCAAGTCAGCCAGGCACGAGCCGATGGCGACAAAACCGGTGGGGGTGCAACCTCTGTGCACTCTCCACCCCGAAGGCCAAGATCGCCGTCTCGCCGGATCCACCTCGACAGCGACTCCACCGCGTCATCAGATCCGCGAGCTCGCCGCGATCAGCGCCAAGTTCTTCAAGAACGCCAACAAGAAGATGCTCGTACCCGCATCGAGCGCCGAAGAGAAGCGCGACGTTAATCAGACCAGCGCGTTGGGCCCTCTGTCGACATGCATGCGCCAGAGGAACCAGGCGACTTGCCGTACGCGGTAGGTTGCCCTGCGTTCACTCGTGAGCTGTGGCAAGTCCAGTGGCCCAGCATGAAGAATTTAAAACCAGATGTACCAGAGAAGTATGACGGCAAGTCGCATCCGTCGGAGTTCCTCAGCATCTACACCATCGCGGTGCAGGCTGCTGGGGGGCGGGACGACAAGATCCTTGCCAACTACTTCCCGTTGGTGCTCAAGCCCAACGTCAGGTCCTGGCTCATGCACTTGCCGGACAACTCCATATCCTCCTGGGCAGACCTATGCCATCAGTTTGTCGGCGCCTTTACAGGCGGCCACAAACCTCATGGCCAAGAGAGTGATCTTCATCTGCTCGTCCAGAAGGAAGGAGAGCTCCTGCGCAAGTACATTCAGAGGTTCAGCCGTGTACAGTACAACATCCCAGACGTCCACCCCGCCGCGGTCATCAACGCGTTTCATCAGAACGTGCGTAACCGCAGGATGCGGGAGGAGATGGCGATGTGCAGGATCAGACACGTCAGTGAGCTGTATGCCCTGGCCAACAAGTGTGCACGTGCTGAGGAAGGGAGGAGACTCCCCGGAGAGAATGCAGGAGCAGGAGGATCTGACAGCGAGGATGCTGCCCCGGCAAAGAAGAACCGGCGGCGGAACAGGAAGAAGAAAGGCAAAGAGGTGCTAGTCGTTGAGCAGTCCGGCAACGAAGGTGGTGCCAAGCAAGCCAAGGTTGGTAGCTCCGGCAAGGAGATTGCCGCATGCGCCAACTGCCAGGCTGTGGCGGTCGCCGACAAGCAGGACGGCTCCGACAAGCAGTACTGCAAGATTCACCGCACCAAGGGCCACGACCTCCAGAGCTGCAAGAAGGTCGAGCAGCTTGTCCAGCAGCAAAAGGCTGAGTACGAGCGACGCGACAAGGAGAGGGCCCAAGGAGGTGCTAGAGAATCCGGCAAGAAACGCGTCGGCCGGGGAGGACGCCGCGGCAAGGCCAAGCAGCGGCAAGGAGATAGACCTCCCCGCGGCCGCGACAACGATGAAGACGACGACGACGACGAAGATATGGATGATGTCGAGACCAGTGAGCAGGAGTTTCAGAAAGCCATAGAGGTCTTGTGCGTTGACGGTGGTGCTTCTCTGCACACCTCGCACCGCCAACTCAAACAGTGGGTGCGGGAAGTCAATGCAGCAGAACCACCTATCGAATCGCGCAAGCTTCTGAAATGGTCCAGCACGCCTATCATCTTTGATATTGAGGACCACCCTGATCGCACAACTGCGGTCGGGTGTTTGCCGATGTTGGTTTCACCAACTATCCGCAACCTCAAGGTCACCAAGATGCTAGTTGACGGCGGCGCCGGCTTGAACCTGATCTCCTCCGCTGTACTCCAGAAACTCCAGATCCCTGACAGCGAGCTCGAAGAGTCTGGCACATTCCAAGGAATCAATTCGGGAAGGAGCAAGCCGAAGGGGAAAGTCACGCTGCCGGTAACATTTGGCAGCGAGCTAAACTTCAGGACTGAGAGGGTCACATTTGACGTTGCCGATATTCCATTGCCTTACAATGGGATACTTGGCCGACCAGCACTCGCCAAGTTCATGGCAGCCTCTCATTACGCATATAACATGTTGAAGATGGCAGGCCCGATAAGCGTCATCTCTGTCCCTGGCGACAAGAAGGATGCTCTTATCTGCGCCGACAAGATCTACCGGGAAGCGGCAGCCGCAGCAGATCACAAGTCACTTGCCGCTGAAGCTCCCGGGGGGAAGAAGAAGACCAAGTCCGGCAAGAGTTCTGATGCCCACTCCGGCAAGCGCACCTCTTCGGAGTGCTACGCTGCCGTCGAGGACGCACCATCGAGCTCCACCGGCAAGTGTAAGAAGACGATGGCAGCTCCGCCAGAGACGAAAAAGGTGTCCGCCAAGGAGGACGACACTGGTGGTACCTTCACCATCAGTGCCACTCTCGACCCTAAATAGGAAAGCGCGCTCGTTGCTTTCCCGCGGGCGAATGTCGACGTGTTTGCGTGGCAACCGTCTGACATCCTCGGTGTTCCCAGGAAAGTAATTGAGCACCACCTTGCCGTTTGTCATCATGCGCGGTCCGTCAAGCAGAAGGTCAGGAAGCAGGCAGTAGAGCGCCAAGAATTCATTGCAGAAGAGATCAAGAAGTTGGAAGCAGCAGGCCTTATCAGAGGATTGCTCCATCCTACGTGGTTGGCCAATCCTGTAGTCGTGCGCAAGGCGAATGGGAAATGGAGACTTTGTATCGATTTTACTGATGTTAACAAAGCCTGTCCCAAAGACCCATTTCCTTTGCCGCACATTGACGAGATTGTTGACTCCACAGCCGGATGTGATTTGCTTTCATTTCTTGACGCATACTCAGGATATCATCAGATCTTCATGGCAGAAGAAGATGAGGAGAAGACCGCATTTATTACTCCATGTGGCACGTACTGTTTCGTACGAATGCCTTTCGGATTAAAAAATGCTGGTTCAACATTTGCAAGAGTGGTCCATGTTGCTCTTGAGCCGCAAATACACAGAAATGTGGAAGCCTACATGGATGATATAGTAGTCAAGAGCAAGGACAGAGCAACCCTGATACAAGATTTAGACGAGACCTTTGCAAATCTGTGCAAGATCAGCCTCAAGCTCAACCCAGAGAAGTGTGTGTTTGGAGTTCCCTCCGGAAAGCTTCTCGGGTTCTTCGTGTCTCAGCGGGGAACTGAAGCCAATCCCGACAAGATCAAGGCCATTGAGCAGATTGAAGCACCCAAGCGCGTCAAGGATGTACAAAGACTTGCCGGTTGTGTGGCTGCTCTCAGCAGGTTTATCTCTAGGTCTGCTAAGCGCGCCTTGCCATTTTTCAAATTATTGAAAAAGGCAGGTCCAATGAGATGGACTCCGGAACCGGAGGCTGCGCTGCAAGACTTGAAAGATACCTGTCCTCCCCTCCAATACTTGTCGCACCTAAGCCACAAGAGAAGTTGCTGCTGTACATAGCGGCAACCAATCAAGTGGTTAGTGCTGCGTTAGTAGCAGAGAGGGAGGCGGATGACGAGCCCGCAACCACGGCAAGCACATCCAGCGACAAGCAGGGGGCTTCCCCGGCAAGCTCTGGTCCCGACAAAGATGGATCTACACAGATGCAAGAGGAGATACAGAAGAAGATGGTGCAGCGCCCAGTTTACTTTGTCAGTGCCCTTCTGCAGGGGGCTAGGTCAAGGTACTCTGGCGTGCAGAAGTTGCTTTTCGGCCTTCTCATGGCCTCGAGAAAGCTGCGCCATTACTTCCAAGCACATGAGATCACAGTTGTCACTCGCTTTCCGCTGAAGAGGATACTACAGAATCCAGAAGCGACAGGCAGGATTGTTGAGTGGGCACTGGAACTATCAAGCTTTGGCCTCAAGTTTGAGAGCACTTCAACTATCCAGAGCAGAGCATTGGCAGAATTTATAGCAGAATGGACGCCAACACCAGATGAAGAAATTCCATAAACGAGCATCCCCGTTAAGGAAGCAAACAAAGAGTGGTTGATGTACTTTGACGGTGCCTTCTCGCTGCAAGGCGCCGACGCTGGTGTGCTGCTTGTCGCACCCACCAGAGAGCACCTCAAGTACGTAGTCCAGATGCACTTTCCCAAGGAGCAAGCAACAAACAATACTGAAGAGTATGAAGGCTTGCTTGCCGGTCTCCGGATCGCGACAGACCTTGGGATCAAGAAGCTCATTGTCAGGGGTGACTCACAGCTTGTCGTCCGCCAAGTAAACAAGAATTATCAGAGTCCGTTGATGGAAGCTTACGTCGACGAAGTGAGAAAGCTAGAAGAGCACTTTGACGGCCTACAAATGGAACATGTTCCAAGAGCTTAGAACGCCATTGCAGATGGCATGTCAAAGTGCGCCGCACTTAAGTTACCTGTGGAACCAGGGATCTTTGTGCTCAAGCTGACTCAACCATCTGCCACGCCATCAACTGGACAGAGCAAGAAGAGGAAGTTGGTTTCTGGTGACTATTTGCCGGCAGAGCTTCCCGAAGCCGTCGCCAAGAAGGTCCCCAAGATCAACGCCAAGAGCGCTCCCGAAGCCGTCACCAAGAAGGTCCCCAAGATCAACGCCAAGAGCGCTACGGAGCAATCTGCTCCGGCAAGCCCTAGGGTTTGTTCCATTGAAGCAGAAGCTCCCGACAAGTTTTGCTCCGGCATGCTTGCCAGGGAACGTCACGCTCCGGCAGAGCCGTAGGTTCTTGCCGTAGAAGCGGATGTTCCCGCAGCAGGCCCCAAGATCAACGCCAAGAGCGCTGAGGAGTAGTCTGCTCCGGCAAACCCAAGGGTTTGTTCCGTTGAAGCAGAAGCTCCCGGCAAGTTTTGCTCCGGCAAGCTTGCCGGGGAACGTCACGCTCCAGCAGAGCCACAGGTTCTTGCCGTTGAAGCGGACGTTCCCGCAGCCGCAGATTTGCCTTTAGTCCTTGTTGTCGAGCCACAAGCTCCAGCATGGGCACAACAGATTGTCCGTTTCCTTCAGACAGGAGAACTTCCCGAAGAGCAAGAAGAAGCGGAAAGAGTAGCCCGGCAGTCAAGTATGTATCAGTTTGTCGACAAGACACTGTACAGAAGAAGACTCAACGGTGTGAAATTGAAGTGTATTCACCGGGAAGACGGACAAAAGCTATTGGCAGAGATACATGGAGGCATATGTGGTCACCACATTGGCGCAAGAGCACTTGTCGGCAAAGCATTCCGGCAAGGTTTCTTCTGGCCAACAGCCCTCCAGGATGCAACTGCACAAGTAACCAAGTGTGAAGCATGCCAGTTCCATTCCAAGCAGATACACCAACCAGCTCAAGCTCTCCAGACGATACCTTTATCCTGGCCATTTTCGGTCTGGGGGCTCGACATCCTCGGCCCCTTTCCCCGAGCTGTCGGGGGCTTTGAGTACTTTTACGTTGCGATCGACAAGTTCACAAAGTGGCCGGAAGTGGAACCAGTGAGGAAGGTGACAACACAGTCAGCAGTCAAGTTCTTCAGGTCGATTGTTTGCCGCTTCGGGATCCCTAACAGGATAATCACCGACAACGGTACACAATTTACGAGCCGCACCTTCATGCAGTACGTCCAAGATCTTGGCGCCAAGGTCTGCTTCGCTTCTGTTGCTCACCCGAGAAGCAACGGTCAAGCGGAGAGGGCAAATGCTGAAGTGCTGCACGGGCTCAAGACCAGAACTTTCGACAGGCTGCATAAGTGCGGAAGAAACTGGATCGAGGAGCTGCCGGTGGTTCTTTGGTCGATCAGAACGACGCCAAATCGAGCCACTAGTCAGACACCTTTCTCTCTAGTCTATGGAGCAGAGACAGTTATCCCCACGGAACTCGTATACGGGTCACCTCGAGTGCTCGCTTATGATGAGCTTGAGCAAGAGCAGCTGCGACAAGATGACGCGCTGCTCCTTGAGGAAGACCGTCTTCAGGCTGCTGTGCGAGCTGCTCGCTACCAGCAAGCTTTGCGCCGCTACCATAGCCGCAAAGTTAATGCCAGAAGTCTCGAGGAAGGCGACCTTGTTCTTCGGCGCGTTCAGTCCGCCAAGAATTCCAACAAGTTGACGCCGAAGTGGGAAGGCCCTTACTGGGTGAAACGAGTCACTAGGCCTGGTGCTGTCCGCCTTGAGACCGAAGATGGCATTCCGGTGAGCAACTCCTGGAACATTGAGCATCTTCGTAAGTTTTACCCGTAAGGCACGGTTGTCGGAACCTGTTCCGGCAACCACCTTTTGTACAAGTCTTGCCGCTGTTGCATGTAATCCTTTGTACAAAGCCGGGTGCAGACCCCGTGCATAAGTAAAGCTCATGTCCTCCGCACATTTTGTCGATTTCATGCTTTCTATTTTTAGCATATATGATCTGACACTTTGTGCAGCACCTACCCCATGGTAAGCAATAACGAGCCGTAAGGCTCCATATCTCTATTTTCTCTCCTTTCTTTTTTCTCAAGGAAAAGAAGGTTCCCTCGCCCACAAGTTTGCCGGGGGGAAGGAGAAGATAGTGGTATGGACCAGGCGTCGCTCAAGGAGGTTTCGCCTTGCTGGGAAGCAAACAACAGAAAAGCTAAGTTGCCAAAGTTTGAGCAATCAATTTTTTTAAATTTTAAGTTATCTCCCTTGAACGACCACACTTTGTATGGAAAACCTGTGCGCGGAGGAACCAACTCATAGCTACTTGCGCCTTTACTTTGTTTCGAGTCCGCTCAACAACTTAAGCGAGCTGCTAGCGCCCTTACTTTGCTTCGAGTCCGCTCAGCAACTTAAGTGAGCCACTAACGCCCTTACTTTGTTTCGAGTTCGCTCAGCAACTTAAGTGAGCTGCAACTAGTTGCGATAAGTTTTCTTGCCGGTAGTGGCACCGCCAGCAGGCTACTGACGTCCCGCACTCAGCGCTCGCGGCCCAAGTGCCTGCACCGGCAAGTTCCCTAAAAGCGTAGGGTAAAAAGACATACAAAGGGAGGGATCAAGTAAAGAGAATAACATTGCAATCATTCCATAGAACAAAGCTATATTAGAAAGATAGCTTGTCGCAGCTCTAATAGATTGTTTTCATGACATAATAAACAGCGACAAGGAAAGAAGAAATGGGCGGCCTAATCTACGCGATCGCCTTCGACCCTCTAGATCCCGCTCACCTTGTCCACAATGGGTGCGACGAGGGCCTTGAGCTCCTCCAGATCAGCTTCCGGCAGCAAGGTCCTGAGGATGTTGGTGAGGCGGAGGCCCGGATTGCGGAAGGCCACCTTCATCAACACTTTCTGAAGAGCTCCCGCGCAGATCTTGCGCGATTCGTCGGCCAGCTGCTTGGGGATCCTTTCCCGGAGCCGTTGAAGGGCCGTCGCCACGCCCTTGAAGAATAGGACAAGCTTGGCGCTGGGTTGGAGGTTGTCGTCGGAGGGATACCCGAGATCCTCCATCCCCAGCTGCGCCAGCTCCTTGTCGATATCTGTGGCGGCGTTCACAAGACTCTCCGTCCAGTGCGTCACGGTCTCCCTGAAAGCGTTCTGGGCGGCGGCCGCACTCTCCAACAGCGCCTTGTCGGCCTTGATTTCCTCCTTCAAGGCCGCCTCCCGCTTCTTGGCGCTGTCCAGAGTCTTGGTCAAAGTGGTTAGCTTCAACTCAAGATCCACGTCGGAAACCTTGGCGGCGCTGAGCTCTTTGCCCTTCTCGGAGAGATCGGCCTCCAACCGCGCCACCTTCGTCTTCAACTCCTCCTTGGCGGCCTCGGCGGCTGCGGCAGCATCCTCCGCTTGCTTGAGGGCTCCGTCAAGTTTCCCCTCGCGCGCGGCAAGCTCCTCCTCGTGGGCGTCGAGAGTGACCTTCCGCTGCGCCAGCTCGCCCTCCTCCGCGGCTAGCTTCACAGCGGCAAGTCGCTGCCGCTCTTTGACTTCGGCCTTCTCGAGGAGGAAGGCCTTCTGCGCCTCAGCGAGCTGCTCCCGCTCCTCTGCCAGATTTCGGAGGGCTTCCCGATGGAAACCCCCGAGCTCCTCCGCGCGCTTTTCAATCTCTGCTCCCGCCTTCGCGACAAGCGCCTCGCGGGATTCTAGCTTGGCTTGCCGCGCTCGGTAGAGCGACATCAACTTCCGCAGCAGCCGCTCTTCTTCGGGCTCGTTGCTGCTGCTGCTTGACGCGTCAACCACCGTCAACCCCGCGGAGGCAAGCACTTCTCCGTCGAAGATCTCCCCCTCGACCGGCGCCCTGGAGCTTGACGCCCAGGGGAGGTTGATGAAGACGCCTTCGCCGGCCTTCAAGTAAACGCCCGGCTGGGGCTCCTCGGTGCTTGGCGCTGCGGCTTCGGCGGACAGGTCGGTGGTCGGTGTAGCGCCTGGCGCTCCTGCGGCCTCTGGGCCGTCAGTACGATCGCTAGATCCCTCGCCAGTCGCCGCGGCGCCAGCCTTGGCGGCCTCGGCGCTGGCGGGATCACCCGCGCCGGCTACGTCCTCGGCGGCGACCTCGGTCTCCGTCCGCTCCGCAGCAGATGGGTCTGACAGCCGGCAAGGGGAGAAGAGTCAAGCAAAATCCAGCAAAAACTCAAGAAGATCAAAAGAAGAAGAACCCAAGGGAAGTTTTGAAGCAAGAGGAGTACCTGCACCAGGCTCTGCAGTAGTGGTCTCTGCCGTCGGGGGGCCGCTGGTGCTGTCCCTTGCCAGAGAACCCTCCCTTGCCGGAGACTTCTCCCTTACCGGGAAGCCCTCCCTTGCCGGAGAGTTCTCCCTTGTCGGGGAATTCTCCCTTGGCTCCTGGTGGGGCTGCTCGGCTCCTACACAAGTCAACAAGCAGATATCAGCAAAGACAAGTACCCATGCGCACCTCACAGCGGAAAGCAAATAAAACACTTACGCTGGGGGCTGCCCTGGAGAAAAGTCACCGGGTCCGGCAAGGTTGTCTCGGGCGCGCCACCTGCTGTCGCAGTAGGCTCGTCCTCGATGACGATCACCGGGACCTTGGCTCTCTTTGCCGCTCTCTGGGCCAGAGTCCTAAAGAGGAACAAGTTCAGAGAAAAGCAAGTGAGAAACAAGACAAACAACAAGAACTAAAGAAATGCAAGTACAGCAAGAGAAGCTTACTCTTCTTCTTCTTCCTCGTCGGAGCTTAACACGGAGAAGTTGAAGCCCGGCGCGCGCCCGGCGCGAGGAGGCGGAGGAGAAGCTTCCGGCTGTCGGCGCGGCATGAGCAGCGGCAGGAACTGAAGCGGTGGTCCGGCTAGACTCCGCTCCAGTTGCCGTCGCAACATGAGGCGCTCCCGCGGCAACGGTGTTTGCCGCGGTGGAGCGTGTCATGCGGCGTGGTGACTGTTGACCCGCTTGCCGCTCCGCCACATCACCGACCTTGCGGAGACGCCTTCTTGGTGGGGATGGAGGCTCTGCTTGCAGTGGGCTGTCTGAAGACGAGGTGGAAGAGGAGTTGATTTCCAACGAGCCGCTCGTGTCCTTGGCGGGCTCGCTCGGCTCGGCGCCACGCCCGGCAAGCTCCTTCTTGCCGGCGGGCTCCCCTCGCTCGGCACGGCTTGCCGCCTCTGCTGTGTCTGCCTCCTCCACCGTGAACCCAAACTCGCCCGCGGCTGCCGCTGCCGCTGCCTCCTCCACCCTAGTGGTGATGAGCGCCATCTCTGCGTCGATGGTGTCGCGGGTGAGGCCATCCTTCTCGTCGGAGCGGATTGGCACTTCTACCAAGTCGTCGAAGAACTGCTGCACGACCTCGTCTGCAGGCTCCTGCCAAGTTGGCACAATTCCATGCGAGTCACACTCCGGCATCATTGCGCGGATGCGGTCGAGCGAGGAATTGTTGCACAACGCAACGACGCCCCCCGGCAACCTGAAAACCTCGGGATGTTGGGGGTCATACTTGAAGAGCTCCTGCAGCATCGCGTTGAGCTCCAGGACTGTGAAGTTGTAATTGAGGCCCGGCCGCAGCCTCATGATGTCTGCCGCATTCTTGAACTCCCAAGTGGGCCTCCCCCGTTCCTACAGGGGGGCGATGCGGCGGCGAAGGAAGTCTGCGCCAACAGCACCAACAGTAAGCCCGGCAAGCCTGAGGCGCAGGATCTTGGTGACGGCAATCTTCAGCCTGTCGTCCTTCGGGGCCACGTCACTCCAATGGCTGCCGCGTGCTACTGGGGTTTGGCGCCGGGTGGTGAATGGCTGCGGGCTCTCCTCGTCAATCCAGCACCAATCTGCCCTCCACTCCTCCCACTTGCCGCGAAACTCTCCCTCCAGATACGTTTCCTTCTTGCCGGCCCTTGAGATCCAGGCGATTCCGCCGGATAGGGATTCTCCTCTCTCTACTCGGGGTATGAAGAAGTGGCGGAAGAGGGCAACGTTGGGAAGGACTCCGACAAAGTTTTCGCAGAGATGTGCGAAAACTGCCATCGTCAGAACAGCATTGGGGGTGAAGTCAAGGAGGTGGAATCTATAGGTATTCATGATGTCGCAGAAGAACTCAGAGAAAGGCGGGCAGAGCCCACAGTAGAAGAACAGAGCAAAGAAGGGATATCCGTTTGGGGCTTTCTTCCAAGCGGCGGCGGGGAGTACCTTCGTGCGCGAATGCGCGCGCGTCTCCGCCGACCAGAAAAGGTAGTAGTTTTCCCTCAGCTCCTTCGCGCCAAGCTTGGGGGGGAAGACGACCCGCTCCTTCCGCAGCGCCGCGAGCCGCTGCGCCTCAGTCGACTTCACGGCCTTCCCCTTGTCGGCTTTTGGAGCCATGGCGGAAGCAGTGGAGGAGGTCGACGGCGTCGGTGGTGCTGGTGGCGATGTGGGGGCGGAGCGCTGCTCTCTCTCTCTCAGCTTTGGGAAGGCGAGGGAGCGGCGGAGATTTCTGAGATTGGAACGGCAACGGGCAAGTGGGCGAACTGCCCCTGTTTCCCCTGCTTATAAAGAAGGAGGGGGCGGACGTTCCGCATTTCCGAATAAAGAAACCACCCACGATCTCTCCCACGACGCTGCATTCAACGCGTGCCGTTCGGGGAGGGCGCGGTGGATACGGTGTAAGATACGGCGTAACCTAGGCCGCGCGTGCCCGTGCCCTGTTTTGGGCCTGGCCCAATAGCGCTCGGCACCGTGTATGGCCCAGGCCCGGGGGCTCCTGTCGGTGTACTAGAGTAGGGGTACCCTAGTATCCCGAACTTGTGCACGGGCAGTCGCAGCATCCCGCGGCAAGGCTTGCCGGGTGACCGCCAAGGTCCTCCGGGGTTCCTTTGGAGCCATTCAAGAACAAAGTATCCAAGTCAAGGAGACAAGGCCCCGGTGAGAGGAGCTTGCCGGGAAGGCTAACAAAAGCATCCCAAGACCCCGGCAAGAGGAGCTTGCCGGGAAGGCCTACCAAGGCACTTCAAAGAACTTGCCGCGGCGCACAACGCGTCCCGGCAAGACCCGGTGAGCGACAAGCTCCCGGACGCGACAAGACAACAACCGCGGCAAGGCGCTAGCCGCGGCAAGACACCACTGTGCCCGCGCTCCAGCACATCCACCAACGTGTCGCTCTGGGACCCCTCCAGGCGTACTTGGCGGAAGGCTGTGCAGCTTGCGGTGTGCGGTGGCAAGCGGCGCTGACAAGTTTGCCATCGTGGCGAGCGGTGGCGCCCCTGACGGTCTCTTTTTGCACTGTTTAGGCGATACAGACGGGCATTTAAGGCCCTTGTCCCCTACCATCAGGGTTAGGTGTGATACACTGTAGCAGGTAGCTGTACCTACCGCAGCACCTTTCCGTTTTTACCCTTGCCTCCATTGCCACCTATCGGTGACCCCTTGAGCGTATAAAAGGAGGCCCATGTGCAACGTAGAGGGGGTTAGCTGGTTCGAAACACACTCACGCTCGGTCTCGTTAGCTGCTGAAGTGTACTGTAGCACTTCGCGCTCCCGAGCAAGAAATCAATACAAACCACAAAGCAGGAGTAGGGTTTTACGCATCCGTGCAGCCCGAACCTGGGTAAATCGCTCGCGTGCATCGCCTCGATTTGCTCTTTGCACGATCTCCGCCCCCGCCGAACCGAAAGGGACCCGGTCCGCCGGTCCCATAGGTGCCCGTGGATCAGTACCCCGGCATCTTTACAGGGATGAAATGTGCCACCTTAGTTAATCTATCTATGATGACCCATATGGCATCATTTCCGTGTCGTGAACGAGGTAGTCCGACAATAAAATCCATTCCAATTTCGTGCCATTTCCACTCAGGTATCCTGTTTGGCTGTAATAGTCCTGCTGGTTTTTGGTGTTCGGCTTTAATGCGCTGACATGAATCACAACATGCAATGAATATGGCTATATCCCTCTTCATATTGTGCCACCAAAATTTTTCCTGAATGTCCTTGTACATTTTGGTTCCTCCAGGGTGGATTGAATATGGAGCGGTGTGCCTTCGGCTAGAATTTGCTGTTTGAGGTCCTCTATATTTGGTACGCAGAGTCTGTCTCTGTACCATAATATTCCCTTATCGTCTACTACAAATTCTGAAGCCTTGCCCAGACTCACTTTTCTTTTTATGCCTTTGATGCTGGGGTGTCCATGCTGAGCCTTCTTAATCTGTTCCATTAGGGTGGGTTGTATTTCCAAATTTGACACATTGCCTTCAGTGACCATCACCAAGTTGAGTTTGGCGAACTCCTGCTGAAATTAAGGTCTCAAGTTTTGTAGACTATCGTTGCCCGAGCTGGGGTTTCGACTAGGAGCATCTTCCACTACATTCGCCTTTCCTGGATGGTAGTGAATGCCAACATCATAATCTTTCACTAATTCCAGCCAGTGCCGTTGTCGTAAATTGAGTTCTGGTTGTGTGAAAATATATTTGAGGCTTTTATGGTCCGTATATATTTCACAATGATTTCCAAGCAAAAAGTGCCTCCACTCTTTGAGTGAATGAATGACTGCTGCCAATTCCAAGTCATGAGTAGGATAATTTTCTTCATGCTTTCGTAGTTGCCTGGAAGCGTATGCGACTACTTTGCCTTCTTGCATTAGTACGCCTCCGAGGCCCTTCCGGGATGCGTCACAATATACTTCAAAACTTTTGTGTATGTCTGGTACAACCAATACTGGTGTTGTTGTTAATTTCCTTTTGAGTTCTTGGAAACTTTTCTCGCAAGCTTCAGTCCATAGAAATTTCTTATCCTTCTTGAGTAATTGTGTCATTGGTTTTGCTATGGTGGAGAACCCCTCAATAAACCTTCGGTAATATCCAGCCATTCCCAGGAAACTTCGTACATCTGTTACCTTGGCTGGTGGTTTCTAGCCAAGTACGGCCTTGACTTTTTCTGGGTCCATGGCAACACCTTCTTGGGTCAATACTTGGCCTAGATAACCAACCTGTCTTAACCAAAATTCACATTTGCTGAATTTGGTGTATAATTGATGTTTCCTTAATTCTCCGAGTACAATTCTGAGATGTTCAGCATGTTCTTCTTGTGTCTTAGAGTATACTAGAATATCATCAATGAAGACCACAACAAATTTGTCCATAAATTTCATAAACACTTTGTTCATGAGGTAGACAAAATATGCAGGGGCGTTTGTGAGTCCAAACGGCATTATTGTAAATTCATATAATCCGTATCTAGAGGTGAATGCTGTCTTAGGCATATCTTCTGTCCGTACTTTTAATTGATGATACCCCGACCATAAATCAACTTTTGAGAAAACCTTGGCTTGTGCGAGCTGGTCAAATAAATCATTTAACCGTGGCATCGGATATTTGTTCTTGATGGTGACCATGTTGAGTGCTCGATAGTCTATACATAATCTCAGTGTCCCATCCTTTTTCTTGGCAAATAATACTGATGAACCCCAAGGTGAGGAGATGGCCCGTATAAATCCTTTGTTCAGTAATTCTTTTATTTGCTTCTTTAATTCTACCAACTCGGAGGGTGCCATTCTATAGGGTTTCTTGTAAATGGGGGTGGTTCCAGGTGCTAGTTCAATGATGAACTCTATTCTCGGTCTGGTGGCATGCCTGGTAGTTCTTCGGGAAATACATTAGGGAACTCACACACCACTGGAACTTTTCTTAACTTTGAAATGTCCACCGTGTTCAACCTTGGTTGCCGTGATATTGGTCTTTCTTGAGCTGCAATTTTTATCGTCTTCCCGTGATGATGAGTAAGAATTACAGTCCGATTGAAGCAGTCGATAAATCCCTTGTTGGTGGTTAACCAGTCCATTCCTAGGATGACATCCAGTCCCTTATTTTCCAATACAATGAGGTTTGCCCGAAACTTTAGTCCCTCAATCTCAATAACCAAACCTTGGCAGTAACTCTGAGTGATTTGCTTAATCCCAGGGGACTTGATGGTCATGGATTTTTCCAAGGGAAGCATCGAAAAATCATGTTGCAAAGAAAGTTTCTTTGAAATGAACGAGTGAGAAGCTCCAGAATCAAACAAAACCGTGGCAAGTATTGTGTTGACAGGGAACGTATCGAGTACGATATCTGAGGCATTCTGTGCTTCCTCCTTGGTCACATGGTTCAAGTGACACTTCTTGTGATTGTTATTGGGGTTGAAGTTCTTACGCTTGGGTGTTGAATTATTTCCACTGTTTCTCGGCTTGGGGGCCGAGTTTCTTGGATTTGGGCACTGTTTGGCATAGTGTCCTTCCTCTCCACATGCGTACAAAGTAACACCTGGGTGATATGTAAAATCCTTGTCTCTTGCATGAAATTTTTTGTTTGGGCGTGGAACAATGGTTGTGGATTTGTTCGCTCCAATTTTCTGAAAATCAGTCTTGTTGCGAGCATGAGTAGTCTTGTCCCTTTTGCGCTTGCGAAAATCCTCCAAGTTGCGGCGCTCATTTTCCAATGTAATAGCTTTGTCCACAAGTGTTTTGAAATCCGGTAAGGTGTGTATGACCAGCTGGCATTTAAGTGCTGGTGCCAGACCGTCCAGAAATTTTTCCATCTTTTTATTTTCAGTCATATGCTCTTCGTTGGCATAACGAGATAATCGAGTAAACTGACTATTGTACTCAGTCACTGTCATGCTTCTCTTCTTAAGGTCATCAAACTCCCTTTTCTTGATCCTCATAATGCTTCCGGGAATGTGCGCCCCACGAAAACCTTCTTTAACTTCTTCCCATGTGATGTTATTTTCATTGGGGTGCATGTGTAGGAAATTTTCCCACCATGATGCAGCTGCTCGAGTGAGGTAGTGAGGTGCATAAAGTACCCTCTCATGGTCCGAACATTGTGCGATAATTAACTTCCTTTCAATGTCTCGAAGCCAATCATCGGACTCAAGAGGTCTATCAGTGTGAGAGAACGTTGGGGGACGTGTCTTTTGTAGTTCAGATAATTTGGAATGTTGCTGATATGGTTCACGGTGATTTCCCATATTGATAACATGGTTCATCATTTCTTGATGCAGCTGCTGGCTTTGCTCATAAAGGCGGCATACTTGAGAAAATGCTGCTTCACTACCTTGCTAACTTGACTGCCCCTGTGTGAAATTGTTACTTTTCTGGGTACCATAATTTTCTTCCGGCGGACTTGGCGTGGAACGAGTCCAGGGACGAGGCATTTTCCACTCTGGGGTATTTTTGCAGAACTCATGAGAAAAACTGAGTGGCAAAAATAAATAATTTTACAAAGGCAGATTTAAAAAAAAACTCCAATTTTTTTTCAAGAAAATACTTGATTGCGCATGGAGAAGGACCACTCAGTTCCTACACACAAGCCGTAATTATACAATACATCACCCAGGATGTGCGTCCACATTCCTGACATGTTATTTAGGCTAGTGCACTCCTCCGAGTTCCTACATGATGTGCACACAAACTACTTCTCACCAAACCTATATACATATAAACATATCATACAAGCTGGTACATCGCACGACTGCTTTGCACACTCAGTCGGAGATGGTAAAAACTTCCCTCGGCCTCCCGAGGGTAAGACCCAGTGATGCTGGAGACTCAACTTCCTCCTCACTAATAGGCTCTAGGCGCGAAGTACTGGGTTGAGGAGCTGGTGCGGGCGCGGCAGGTGGTGCATCATTGACTGGAGTAGGAGCAATGACTTGGTCAAACTCCTCAGTGGTAGGCAGGCGGCGAGCGGTGGCTAAGATGGCAGGTGTATTGGATGCTGAGGACAAGATGTAAGTCAGTGGTGGTGCTGTATGGAGGAGCTCCCTCCTGTTGGCGGAACATCCCTGAACTAAGTCCATACAAGAAGCCACAAAGTCGTCCACGAGGTTATCTAAAGCTGCCTCAAGAGCTTTGAGATACTCAACCAACATTTCAATAGCCTCATCTCTCTCCCCCCTAGCACAAGCGAATGCATAGTGACATGTGTATGGCACGTGGCATGGGAGGTAGCGGTAGCGACGAGCCTTCATCGAAGGGAGGGCATCCCGGAGATGAGCTATCGCCTCACAGGCAGCCATCTGCATGGCATGCCTCTCCGTAGGCATGGCCCTTCCCACAAATCGGAAGCGACGTGACTCATAACGTCCTTCCTTGAACTGCACCGCGGCCTGGTGCATAGACACGCTGTCGCTGATCTTGTGCTGGTAGAGTGTGAACTCCGGACGAGCCGATGGCCCGATCGCGACCTTGGTGATGGAGACGAGAAGCTTGATAAACCCCTCATGTACATTGGCAAACACCTGTGACTCACAGTCGCTGCCAGCCATCTACAAAAGTAGACAAAAATTCCAGATAGTCAATTCATAAATTTATGATGACTAACAGAAAATTGCTACAATTGCAAAATGTTAAAATAGCACTTATTACGCTAATAACCGATTAGCGATCGCACCTAGTGGCTTCCTACAGTCAGCCTGGCTCTGATACCAAGATTGTAAAGACCGGTTTTCCAATAAAATATTTATTGAAAAGTCGACCATTTTATCAGACCAGTATAGAAAAAATCCTCCATACTGGTAGACAAATCCTTGATACAGAAATCCAGAAGTACAAAATATTATACCGGGTTGAGCTGAGGCTGCTCACCAATTTATTACAAGCATGCCGATATAACACATAAAGGCGAAAATGACACAAAGGGTATGGTGGCATAACTACGAACTCGTAATAAAAGTGGTGGTGGATATGTCACAGAGAAGTGGGTGACATGACTCCAAAATCTTATAGCTCATCAAGCGCCGGAGTGAGGCTCGATGATTTTATTAGCGTAGCGGGAGCGTATATAATACAAGTGACCAACTCCAGGATCGCACGAGACTGACTGGGACTCCTCTAGGCGTCGGACTCGCTATCGCACTCTTCATCCATAAGATCGCCTTCGTCAACATAATATAATACAAGTGAGTACTTTGAATGTACTCGCAAGACAGTTTGGACATAAGATATAACAAATGCAAACATGATGCACATGACCAACTAGTAATGCGCACTCAGGTAATAAATTTAGACTACATGTTAAATAAAAAGGAAGTCAGGCGGTAGTCCTCCCGAAATCCCAATAAAATTGCTGAAGACCGATCGGGTGTCTGAAGCGATGCCTCGAAAGGTAAAATAAATTAACATGCCGCAGTCGGGCATCGGGGCCACACCACATAAAGGGCTTATATTGAAATGTAAATGACAGTACGTGCCACAGTCGGACGTCTAAGCGACATCTCGAAAAGGGCTTATAATGAAAGTAAATAACTCGGATGCCACAGTCGGACGTCTGAGCGACATCACATAAAGGGCTTATATCAAAAGTAAATAACAAGAATGCCACAGTCGAACGTCTGAGCAACATCACATAAAGGGCTTATATCAAAAGTAAATAACAAGAATGCCACAGTCGAACGTCTGAGCGACATCACATAAAGGGCTTATCAAAAATAAATAACAAGAATGCCACAGTCGGACGTCTGAGCGACATCACATAAAGGGCTAATATCTCATCATTCGAATTCAAGTAGCTCATGAAGGTAACATCATTCCACGGAATACTCGGTACATGATAATAAACTGGTTAGTCCATCCACAGGAATAACATTCGGCCGGGTTTACCACTCTTAGTTTCGTGCTTATTCTCCGGAGACTGTCACTGGGGGCTGACACTGAGATTGACACTGAGACTGACACTGACACTGAGATGTTGTTCAAGTCCTTAACCATCGACATGGTTACTCGAATTGTTATGACTCTGCAGTGTTTGTACTCTTTAACCATAGCCAACGGATTTCAGTAGTCACAAAGGACTAGTTTCGTTTATGGTATTTTAGTAGAAACACATCTAACCAGTACACACCCATTCCACATTCCGCTGCCAGGAATCACCCAAGCAACGTTCGAGAAAAACTCTAAGACGGGGAGGCTACAACCTCAAATAGCATGGGATCAAATTTATATCACGCGCCCTAAGGGGTGCCCCCCTCTCGGTCCCAACCGGAAACACCCATGCCCCCTGACCGGATGACGGGCTTTAATCCAGGGCCATGGAACCCTCATCACGGCCCCTCTATTTGGTGTGTACAAGGAACGACATTTGCAACCTACTAAACCGTATTCTTTTGCAGAAAACATGTGGTAGCACGGAAGGGGACGAAACGGGAATAGGACTTGCTCAACGTTAATACTGGAGTTAAACAGTTGATATAAAATTGGAATGCTTCAACAATACTAGCTTGCAACCTATCATGCCACCACATGATCAGGTTATCTCACCATCATATGAACACATCGAATTTTGAAGCTCACTCGCAGCATGCTTGCATGAAATATAACATTCACAAATGCTTATATAAACATGCCATGAGAAAACCACTTAATCAATCATGAAAAACACTCGTCATATCAAAGTTTCAAACATGCTTGCCTGGTTCGGAGTAGTCGGAGTCTAGCTCGGCGAAGTTTGCGGCTCCGTCACCTCCTTCCGTATCTACGTTATAAAAGAAATCGGACACTAACGTAAATACAGTGCGTGCATAAAATTGTTCCAAATATTTTTCAAATAAATATGATAAAAAAGTAGATAGAAAAATAAAGATGACAGAAAAAGAATCAGCTCAAAATCATCTTTTTTTTTTTAAATTTATAAAGGTTTTAGTCCAGGGACAAATCTGTGATGAAACAGAAACTTTCCAGGGGCTAGTTTAGAAAAGCAAAAAACGCTTCAGTTGGAATACGCCTTCTAGAGGGGAAAATGTATCCCCGCCGAAGGTGCCAACGGAAAATGGTTCGATGGGGGAGGGTGAGGATGACGAGGGGGTCCCACCCGTCAGGTTTGAAATTCAGAACAGAGTCCCACCGGCGCCCGAGGCTCGCGGTGGTCGCCGACGTCGATCCACGACGTGGTAGGGGAGTAGAAGGTACCTACGGACTCACAGAGTTCTCCCTCGTCTGTGGGTGGTGGAGTTGGTCGCCGGCGAGCACCACGTCGACGGCGGCCTCCACTCTGGCGGATGGTGGTTCGGTCGAGGATGATTCTCTCCGAAGGGAGCTGCAAACTCCAAATTGAAGCGCGGGTCAGGCAAGCGGGTGCACTAGGATGCTACTGGCACAGTTTGGGGAGCGGGGGTGCACTCACTAGAGAGAATCTTGCCAGAGCCAGAAGCGGATCGGGGCGGCCGGAGTCGGGGAAGAAGACCTCCTCGAGGTCCTCCTAGCGGCTGGGCGCGGTTCTGGTGAGGTGGAGGAGTGGTGCTGGGTCGAAGGCGAGCTCGTGGCCTCCATTTATAGCCGGCCCGAGGCGGTTGCCGAGAACGGGATCACTCCGACGAGCGATTACGGTGAGGCAGTGGTCGGGCTAGAGGTTTAGGTTACTAGGCATCTTCGGATTGGTCCACTGGCTCCATTCAACAGCTAAGCTTGATCGGATCTGGCTTGCTCCCGTGGCTTCGACGGAACGGAGCTCACGGGCTCGTCGGCGGCAGAGAGCGCGCTCTGCGCCTCTCAGGCCACGTCGATGGTTCTGCAGCGCACACAGAGAAGAGGACGGCCACGCGGAGGCTCCTGGTGGTGTGGGCGGTGCTGCAGGGCTGGCCCCTGCTGGCCGCCACGGGCGGTTCTGCAACCGCGGGAGGCGCCGGAGTTGACGTGACACGTCGCCACTGACGCTCATGACCGGCCAAACAACCGTGCGGCGCACTGGATAAGGAGGGGGAATAGGGAGCAAGAGGCTAGGGCGAGCACTGGTGAGATTGACGCCAAGCTCTGAAGAAAACGACACTGACGACTGAAGCTTAACACTGAAACTCTGAATTTGAACAGGAACAGTGCACACCAGCTGCTCGACGAAGTGTTTGGCGCATGTGGAAATATTTTCTTGAGCTGAAACTTGGTGAGATGGCCTCTTGATGCATCCAGAGACTGCCTGAATTTTCTCAGAATTTTTGGAAAAGGAAAAGAATGAATTTCACCAAAAATGGCAAATCTGGTCCAAACTTGCAGCAAGTAAATTTTGAAAAATTTGAACTGTGGACCAGCAGATCTTGATGGATCTAGGTCGAGGGTACTAAGGAGTAGCTAGGGTAAGTTACTTGGGCTTAGAAACTTAAGGAATCTGGTACCTCCTTTGTAAATACCAGGAGTCCAAAATAAAATACAGAAAAAGGTTTGAGGATAAAATAAATAGAAATGTAATCTAAAAGAGGTTGAAACTTGCTGGAATTGGATGCTTGGCTTGACCCAAAGTAGGGAGGTGGGTTTTGGAAGAAAGTTTTCTACATAGGCCATGGCAAGAGAGTACTTTTTGAATGGGGAAGAATAAAATTCATAATTTATAGGAATTCTTTTTAATAAAAAGGAATTGTAAAAACCTTCCAAAATTATTTGTGTTGAGCCCATAGAAATACTTGTCATACAAGAATTTTTTTGAGAAGGAGAGTCTTTTAGAAAAAAATTTAAATAACCTCCTTCCAATTAATTAAAGGATTTGATGAAAACCAAATCAAATTTTTTGGAGTGTTATAGGACCCCCTACCCAAGATCCGCCGGTTTTGACACCGACAATGGTGCTTTCATTGAGAGTTCCATTGTGCCGTCAACGAATGGTTCGATGGCCCCTTCAATTGTCTATAGTGACGCTGTCCAAGGAGAAACCTTCCTCCCCGGACAGATTTTCGTGTTCGGCGGCTTCGTACTGCGGGCCAACTCACTTGGCCATCTGGAGCAGATCGATAGCTACGCCCCTGGCCACCAGGTTAAATTTGGAAGCTTGAACTACGTCGCGGATATCCGTCGAGACTTGATCTTCAATGGATTTGAGACCGTAACAATCGCTCCCCCTCGCCCCGATGAACATGAATTCAATCTGTCATCGGATCACATCCAGGAGATGGTCCCTGTTGCTGCAACGGCCTTAGAACCGGAGCAGATCGCGCCATCCGAGGCCACAGAGTCCGTGGCGTTGGAGCTGGACACGGGCTCGACACCCCTCAATATTTGCGCCAATGGAACTGCAGAGTTGTCTCCGGCTATAAGTTCCGGACCGGGTACGCCTGCGGACACCGAGCTGGATCAGTTATCGATTTTCAAATTTAGCGCCGCAGACATCTTCCAGCACTCACCTTTGGGTGATGTGCTAAAATCTTTAAAGAAATTTTCCTTGGATAAGGACTCTCAGCCGAACTATGTTCAGTTCGAGCCAGAGGCTGATGATGGGAAATTTCGCTTCCCACTCGCCACCCAATTCATAGCCTCTGTTGAGGATTTAACCGACATGTCCGCTTCTGGCTCCGAAAACATAGATGGTATAGACGACGATGCCGATAAGGAGCAAGGCCAAGACCCGCCAGTCATCTGGCGTGGGATGGCCACCCCTTCATATGACGTGTACATGATCGATACACTTAAAAAGCCTCGCGGCAAGGACAAGGGAGATCCGGTTAAAACTCCTGAGACACAGTCTCAGTTCCGGTGCTCCAAACGCCGCCCCATGTCACGCCGCAGCAACGATGGCGCTGGAGAAAATAGTACTCCGGATGGTGCCGAAAGCAATGAAGACCCTGTGGGAGCAATATCCGAGCAGGAGGAATAGGAAAACGGGCAAGCCAACCTCGATGAACAGGACCCGTCCAGCGACGGTTCGTAGGACGACAACTACCTTCCGCTCTCCGAAGATGAGGTAAGCCTCAGCGATGAAGACTTCATCATACCCGAAGAGCCCCTCGAGCAGGAGCGCTTCAAGCGCAGGCTGATAGCTACGGCAAGGAGCCTGAAAAAGAAGCAGCCGCAGCTTCAAGCTGACCAAGACCTACTCAACGACAGATGGACCAAAGTCCTGGTCGCCGAAGAATACGGCCTTAGTGGCCTAGCCAAAAGCTACTCAAAACATAGATTTCTATACCAGTCCGATGACGGGGCGTTGGAGCCCATACCATCGTCACACAATGCGGCAGGTCGTCGACAACTCTGTCTGGATAAAGAGGCAACTCAAGCCGAACACCAGACCGCCCCACCTCGCCGTAAAGGCAAGAACAGCGCATGTCACGATTACCCAGACAACCTGCAGAGGGACTTGGATAATAGAGCAGGACACGCAAGACCGATCTATGGATCGCGAAAGCATGCTTCGACACGCGATGATGGCTACCTATTGGGACGAGTCAAACCTCGCCACGTCCGAGCCGAAAACCGCAAAGGGACTCCTTCGGAGTTACGTCGCAGTGTGGCCGAACATAGAGGCGCCGCACACCCGCTTTGCTTCACTGATGAAGTAATGGATCATGAATTCCCCGAAGGATTCAAACCCGTCAATATTGAATCATATGACGGGACAACCGATCCCGCAGTATGGATAGAAGATTTCATCCTCCACATCCATATGGCCCGTGGGGACGACCTCCACGCCATTAAATACCTCCCACTAAAACTAAAAGGGCCAGCTCGGTACTGGTTAAACATCCTGCCTGAAAATTCCATAGGCATCTGGGAGGACTTGGAAGAGGCCTTCCTCGATAACTTCCGAGGAACACATGTCCGACCACCGTAGGTCGATGACCTAAGTCACATTGTCCAACAGCCCGGAGAATCAGCCAGGGAGCTCTGGACTCGGTTCTTAGTCAAAAAGAACCAAATCATCGACTGTCCGGACGCGGAAGCCTTTGCGGCTTTCAGACACAGCGTCCGGGATGAGTGGCTCGCACGCCACCTCGACCAAGAAGGACCTAAATCCATGACAGCCCTCATTGCTCTCATGACTCGCTTTTGCGCGGGAGAAGACAGCTGGCTCGCCCGTAGAAGCAATAGCGCCAGCAACCAGGGCACCTCCAAAATCCGAGACGGCAACGGCAAGTCACGAGTAAGCAAAAACAACAGTCGCAATGACAATGAAAGATCAGGCGGCATAGCGGTCAACACCAGATTCACCAACCCCAAGCCCGGTCAGCGGAAGAAGCCATTCAAGGCGAATCGAGATGAACCATCCAACCTGGACAGAATATTGGACCGACCCTGCCAGATTGATGGCCACCCCGATAAACCAGCTAATCATACCAACAAAAACTGTTGGGTCTTTAAACTGGCCGGCAAGCTCAACGCCGAACACAGGGGGAGGAGGCCGTCAAGCGACAGGGGTGACGGAAACGTTCACCAAAGAAACACCGGGGGTCAGAAGCAGTCTCCACTCGAGGATCAACTACTCCTAGAATGGAAATAGCAACCCAGCTTCCGCCGCCCACTCCGTACACCCACAAAGTTTGTACCGCACATACATCATTACGCACTCAAGATACCATGGGCATTGGCGGAAGCACAATACGGACAAGCCTGCAAGCACTCCATTAACTCTTTTTATTATTATTTATTTTATTTTTTATTTCTTCCTTCGCTATCCTTTAAAAACAGGTGACGAACAGGATGAACATCGAAAACTGGCTCTATCGGAGTCTGGATCCGCACTATCACCCAAGGGGCTATTTCAAGGATTCCCCCCACCGAGGACGGGTGGCGCAGACGTCCGACATGAGGTCCAAAATAACTTTTTGTAGACCGCACTCTCTATTTCTCGAGCCTGTACTATGCCTGTTCCTCCGCCTCCAACCCCGAGCATGTCAAATAGCCGGGAGGGTGGCTTATATATATATATATATCATTAGTAATCATTGGCATATCACTCAGTTCCCATTAAACAATATACGAACTAATCATCCGCATTGTTTCCCCAACAAATATGGCTCCTACGGTTATTTCACAAGAAATACCTTGGCATAACCCGCCAGGGACTTGGTGTGGGAACAAATGACTTGCCAGTAAAAGTCCGAACAGCTCTATAGCATACTTTGGCGTCACAAGTTTGGCCTTATATGCATCAGCTCTGAATCATTGTCTTGGGTGAATAGTTGGGTTGCTCGACTCCTGTGCTTGCTACCCTACGTTCCGCTCTATCGGCTAAGGTAGTAAAGGGAGAACTACTGCGATTGTGCGCTGGTCTAAACCGGACGAGCACCTCAGTAGAGAAAGCCAAAAACTGACTGGCATGATGCGGCGTGAGCTGATCAACCACTTGACGACTTCTTGGAATCTTTAGCGATTCTCTGTGTCACACGAGGGATCTTCTTCGGATCAAATATGTAAGGCACCATATGCCGCATACATACCAGGGGCTATGTCGTAGCCCCACAATAAAACTCCTATGGCTAAGTGAAAGCGTTAACACCCTATAGTCCGATTGCCTGGTTCGCCGCATTATCACCTCCTTCATCGACCAAGACGTTGGATAAAGAGTGATTAAATTCCTTTCCGAACACCCCCGTATTTCCTATGAGGGGGCTGAAGCCAACGACTAGAAACTTTCAGATTATATCAAAACGGCCGCACATGAGGAATTCAAGCTTTCAAGCAAAACATAAATAGGTTAACTATAAAATTGTTTTTTAAAATTTTTCATACACCTGACTTGAACATTATGTCTTTTGAGCACTGACCCTCTATAAAGCGGGCGGCCTCTAGGATGTCTTCAAAATAATGCTCCGGTTCCGGGCGGTCCTTGCCTTTGGGTGGACTCTTCGTCGCGACATTGATGGCCTTCATCTTCCCCCTGACTCGGGCAAAAGACATACGCGCACCCTCAATGCACGATGATCTCTTCACAGCATCGATACGCGGCACCGCATCAACAAGCCTCTACACCAAACCAAAATAGCTATTTGGAAAAGGCTCGGTTGGCCACAACCGGATTACGACATCCTTTATGGCAGCGCCGGATATTCTCTGAAGTTCGGCCCATTGGGACATCTGTTCATTGAGAAATAGAGGGCGCTTTGATGCACCAAACAGCGACCAAAAAAGCTTCTCCGTTGCATATCCATCTCGCACCTGGTAATACTATGCCGCATCGGCAGAATTCTTCGACAAGTCCAAGAACTCATCCGGAGAACTCTAGACTTGGTTAAGCCAGGCATAGTTCGGGTCACCGAACTTGGTTTGCAGCATAAAGGGCTTTCCAGCCGCAATCTCCCTCGCCTGTCGAACCTCCTCACGGGCTGCTCTGGATTCGGACCGCGCTGCTCTAGCCTCTTGTAAGGCCTTGTCTAGCTCAGCCGTTAAGGCTTTACTCTCCTTCTCCAGAAATTCATAGCGGCCGGTAGCATTCTCCAGTTTGAGCGTCATAGTGGATATCTTCTCATCATCCTGGCGCCGTGCAGCTTGTTTAGCTTTTAATTCGGCTGATGCCTTTTCGGCAGCAGCATTACTATGACGGGCTTGCTCCTTGGCCTGGGCCAGCTCCGCTCGAAGAACTTCAACGGCGGCAGCACCATCTGCAGCCATGCATATTCCAGCATCTAAATCTCAGCATCATGCTTATACCACAAAAATGTATGAGGATTGCCCCAAATACATACCTTTCGACTCGTCAAGACGCATATTGATTAAAGCAAGATCATCCCCTGCCACATCAAGCTTCTGCTGCAACTCGACAATTTCCATAGTCCAGGAAGCGGCCCAGGGGGAAGCAGCCTGTGTTCAAAGTTGATTAGGTTAGTCCTCAAACGATCCTTTTCGATCCTCCGTTTTGCTCCCCAGCGGAAGCCAATCCGAGTATCAGGGGCTACTACCTATACATAGGCGCATCTTCGCAAATGAAACATAGCTGAAAACATTATGTCACAAACCTCGAAGCCCTTCAGTAGGCTCATGAAGGCTTCATTTAATCAGCTCTTCGCGGACGAAATCTTTTCAATCACTATACCCATCAAGGTACGCTGTTCCCCCAAGACAGATGCTTTCCGCAACTTGTCCCGCAACATATCCGGAGTCCCCGAGTCTCCGGAAGCTGCTCCGAAAGCACAATCATCCTTTGAAGGAATCTGCTCACCCGTATCCAAAATCGCTGTCGGATGTGAACCAGACAGTCTGGGGCCTTTGTTATCATCAGCCACGAAATCCCGGATGGTCGGAGATCTACCTTTGGGTACTGCCTCTTCTGTCCCCTGGTCTAAAGGGACCCTCCGCGATGACACTTCAGAGTCATCTGCCTTATTGGGCGAGGAGGTCGGAGGAGGCATCTCGCTCTCCATCATCTCTGGGAGGAGACTCCCCGAAGAAGAGGATCGCCCAGAAAAATTCTATGCCGACCTGTAAAAATGCATAAATGCATTACGTGTATCTTCGGAAACAATAACGGAGCAGGACGCTATAAAAGTACTCCAGATTCTCTTACGGTTTGGCCGAGGGCTTGTCCCCCTGTTGGAGCTGCTCAACGTCGTCGCTTTCCAAACCCAAGCCGATCGACGTTGGCATCTTGCCCTTCTGGGAAGACCGCCCCTCCCAAGCTTTGGAGGCGGCCTTTTTCCTCCTGTTTGGAGAAGGTACACTGGGTCCTTTTCCGCCTCCATCTCCGGGTGAGGAAAGGTCGATTTCTCTGGACTCAGAGTCCGACTTACCTCTGGAACCAAGGTCATCTTGTGTGTTCTCGACCTCCCCTGCTGGTGCCTAGTATGGCGCCGAGGCCAGCATTCTTGTTAACACAGGAGTAGCTGAGTCTTCAGGAAGGGGAGCCGGACACCTAATCCGTTCCACCTTCTTTATCCAGCCCTGAAAAGGATGATAATGTTGGTATCTTGCTGTTGGGTATCTGACTATAAGGTATTCGGTAAACGGGTACTTACAGGGATATCCGGATGGTTACAGTCTAGGCCGACATCTTTGGTGGTGTCCGGCCACTGCCTTCGTTTCTCGAAGAATAATCTCCACATTCCTTGATGTGTTGTGTCTAAGAAGTGCTGAAGAGTCCACGACCCTTCTGGATTGAACTCCCATAGGCGGAGAGGCCATCGCTGGCACGGCAGGGTCCAAGGAACTAGCATTACTTGAACGACGTTGGCTATGTCGATGTCCCTCTCAATGAGGCTACGGATGCGACTTTGCAGAGTTCGCACAGCATTCATTGATCCCCAATCCAGCCCCATGTTAATCCACGATGCAAGCTGAATTAGGGGGCTGGATCGGAATACGGGCGCTGTTGCCCACTTGGAGCTGCGGAGCTCGGTGATATAGAACCACCCCTGCTGCCACATATCAGAAGATTTGGCGAAAGATCCTTTCAGCCAAACGACGCTAACAAGCTTGCTCACTGTAGCGCCGCCGCACTCGGCCTGCTCCCCCTCTACCACTTGCGGCTTCACATCGAAGGTCTTCAGCCACAAGACGAAGTGCGGAGGAACTCGGAGGAAGGCTTCGCACGTGACGATAAACGCCGAGATAAGAAGAATAGAGTCCGGGGCCGAATCGTGAAAGTCTAGCCCGTAATAAAACATGAGCCCTCGGACAAAGGGGTTAAGTGCAAACCCCAACCAGCGGAGGAAGTGGGGCATGAACACGACCCTCTCGCCAGATCTGGGGGCGGGAATAACCTGCCCCTCGGCAGGAACCAGATGATGGATTTCAGCGGTCAGGTACCTCGCCGCCCGAAGCTTTGCAATGTCTTCCTCTGTAACAGAAGAAGCTACCCACCGGCCTTGACGGCTGAATTTGGACATGATTGGGGCTGGTGGCGACCGAAACCCGGGTGTTGGAACTCAGGGTAGCAGAGGTTGAGAAAGAGTCAAGCGTGGAAGAAAAAGACGGGTTTGTACCCCTATATAAAGGCTGCTAATATCAAACATCTCCTCTTGGGCCTCAAAAACTTGCTTGTTTCCAAGGAGTTGTACCCCACCGATGGTTGGGTTACCCACGTCCGGGTTGACCGGAATCTCTTAAAAAAGGGAGGCACGATCTCCGCTTGGATAAGACGCGCCAATAAGACCACATCTTGGGACTTGGGGCGACGGGCCGGCTAAAATGGTTCGCTAGTAGTGGCCGGGCAGGCGTGGTGTCATATTACCAAAAAGTGGTCGTGGAACTCATGAAATATTATGTCCTCTGCGGTTGTGCATACAAGTCTGGATACAATCATTACATCTGAAGATCAACTAGGACTTCGGAAGGGGGGAACCCGCCTTGCAATGACAAAGACAATCTATGCGTCAGACTCCTCGTCATTGAAGCTAGGTTCAGGGGCTATTGAGGGAGTCCTGGACTAAGGGGTCCTTGGGCATCCGACCTGTTATCCATAGGCCGGACTGATGGGCTGTGAAGACATGTAGACTCTACCCGTGTCCGGATTGGACTTTCCTTGGCGTGGAAGGCAAGCTTGGCGACCGAAGATGAAGATTCCTTCTTATGTAACCGACTCTATGTAAACCCTAGATTCCCTCGGTGTCTATATAAACCGGAGGGGTTAGTCCGGAAAGCATATATTCATTACCATATTCATATAGGCTAGGCTTCTAGGGTTTAGCCATTACGATCTCGTGGTAGATAAACTCTTGTAACACTCATATTCATCAAGATCAATCAAGCAGGACGTAGGGTATTTTCTCCATAGAGAGGGCCCGAACCTGGGTAAACATCGTGTCCCCCGTCTCCTATTATCATCGATCCTAGACGCACAGTTCAGGACCCCCTACTCGAGATCTGCCAGTTTTGACACCGACTGTGGCGTCGCCCCTTTTTGCGTGTATGATAGGGGTAGTGAAAAATATTCCAGTGGCGCTTTTGATTTACCCACGGAATGGTTGAATTGCTTGTTTCTATGAACTGAGTTCGCCAATAATGTGAAGGAGGCTTAGATCTCGATATGCCAAAAGTAATCGCATGACATATACAATAAAAGCCAGTGTGATGTGTGTGGCTACAACTAGTTTGACTACACGTCCTCATATAACATATGAAGGACGCACCATCTTACCAGATTAACCATTCAACTTACCAATGCAGTGTGGGTTAGAAAGAAGTATTGGGACCGTGTATCCATGCAATTGATGCCATGGACTCCTTTGTACAACCTTGTAAGCAAAAAAGAACTTGAAGTGTGCATGTACAAAGAACTAGCGTAAGTTCAGTTAGTTGTTTCTTGAATTTTAGTTAGCCACTTAATGCAAAATTGTTCAATTACGTTGCTTGGCTTAATTTAGTTTGCTACTGATTACATAATGCCACAGCCTGTTAATCCTAATATAGACTGCGCCTATCTATGTGTTTGATACTTACTGTTAAGAATTACCTTTTTGCCTGAACTTAAATAGCTACTTGTTTGTTTAACTGCTTTGCTACTGCAACAACGGGTTACAATGATGTTAATAACTACTTTCCAGCATCGAATTGAAACTCTTTAATTCCTTGCTTGTTTAACTGGTTTGCTGTTATAACTCCCAGTTGAGATGTTTTGCTAGCTTCAACATTCCTGAATCCAATCAGAACTTTAATGGCAAAACTGGTTAGCCCAAGATCAAAGAGCGAGGTCCCCATGGATGTTGTATCATCCCACAGCAGTGGCACCGGCCCAATCGTGCATTATGAATTGCCAGCTGTTGATGCTCTAGAAGCTAAACTAGTGGTAGAAAGAGATTCTGCTTCTGCACTTGGATATGAAGTTGACATGTTGAGGAAGCAAACAGCACAATTAGTAGCAGTACTCAAAACAACCATTAAATATTTGGTGGGTTTCAAAACGAAACTAGCTGAGACTGACCACATTGTTAAGGTCCTGAAGGACAAAAGGAAATTAAATTCCCACTTGGTAAATCATAGGTGACATGTTCTTTCCATCGTTGAATAACCTTTGTGTTGTTTCTTCATGTAATCAATCAAACCGTTTGTTTTAGAGATCATGTAATAATTGTTTTTTGTTTTTTGGTTTGTAATTTTATTTGAGCACAAGTCTGTATTAATTGATAAGACTCGGAGACATTTCATTTTGATTGTTGTGCCAGACCTACAAATATGGAAATCGGGCTGAATGTGCATTCGGCAATAATATTAGTAGAGATGGACCATAAGTGGCACGCATCGGAAAGGCCAAGATGCTATAGTAACTTGGCTAAAAAAAGGATGTTGTTGTAGCAAAGAAAAGTACAACGGCCTGGCTTATGTATGTTAGTTGATATTATTGATCCATATACTCTATAATTGTTTATATGTCTGTTAGTTCTGTACATTCTTGGTTGATTGACTCGGTATTTGAATCTTGATACATCGCTTGTGTACATATCTAAATGGGAGTACACATTATGTTGTGTGTGACATTTGAGTTGGACATGAAGTGTTCCAAATATTCGAATTCACCTTGAACTGGATTCTAGCTTCTGAATTTGAGTATCGACATTTGTAAACCGTATTCATATATGACAGTGGAATACATCTTTGTCGTCCTTTTCAAGATATATAAAAACACATAGAATGATTTATAAAGATTCGTATAGGAATACAAAATGGATTCAAATTTAGTTTCCATGGTAAACCTGGATGCTTATTGTCCCAAAATTCGAAAGAAGCGGCAAAATGTCCACTCCCACGTCGGCTGCCCGAAGCCAAGTGTTTGGGAGATGGAAATTACTGCATACCCATTACACGAACAATCCATCGGTCTGATTTCCACTGCTCTAAATAGGGGTAGGATAGTAACTTCAATTAGACGTGACACGACCGCCTCTGAGCCCATTCTGACACGGTGGGCGCCAAACATGGGCGGCAAAACACATTTGATTCAAGCTCGTCTGAAAGACCTTTGTTTCTCCCTCCATTTCCCCATTCATACACGGTGGGCCACAAAACAAACTCGACTCGGTCGAAATCGATGTAGGCAAATATTTTCAATAGGGGCAGGTTTGTAACTTCACTCAAACGTGACACAACCTCCCTACCTGTCAGCCCCGTTCATACACCGTGGGCGTAAACCATGGGCGCCAACCACCCTCTCCTCGCCCGAAATTGCTCTAGGCAAATATTGGCGAGATGCGAGATTACCGTCGTATCCCCAACTGACGAGACGCCCAAATTTTAAACGAGGGCTAAGTTCGTAACTTTCCCATATTTCAGACAGGCGCGTCCCAACAACATGGTTCGCCGTACCTCTCCCTCCATTTTCCCATTCATACATAGTCCGCGCTAGAACACCATCCCCACACCAGCCTCCGTCCGCCACCCCATCCATCGTCGCCGTCCTCCACCACATACATCGCCGCCGTCCTCCACCACATCCATCGCCACCGTCCTCCACCATCACCGTGGGTTTATAGGGAGACACTCTTCGAGTTGAATCCGCAATGCATTCCATAGACAATCTGACTACTTTTTATGTTTTCATGAATCTCAGATTCTGAACAGCATCATAATGATTACGAGCTTGCGCGCATGAAAAGAATAAAGCAGAACAATGCCATGGCTGTCAAACTTGGCATTAAGGGACTGACATCAAGTCTGGATGCAATGCAATGCAAATGCTCTCCACCTACAAATTCATGCTCAGAATATAATCCTAACAGTGATTCTAAGCTAGAGGGAGACCTAAGTCAATGTAGCTCCCTAGTGGAGGAGTCAGAGGAAGATGCCCTATCTTATTCACCCATCAAGGTGCTTGCTCTAACTTTCCAAGGTTATATTTGTCGCACATATCTTGCAACTGATGCTTTGCATTGCTTCTAGTTTGTTGAACTGCCATTAGCTTAGTTTACACATCGTGTATGTGAATACGCCCTGCCTATCCATTTTCAGTACATATTCCATCTGTCATCATACCATATTTATCCATTCAAATGTTGTTCTTGTGTATCAGATGTTCAAAAGGAAGAGGGCGATTGCTGGTCGTGGAGGAGCACAAGCAAAGTATTTGGAAAAGGTAGTGGCACCTGATAAATCAAATAGCCCATTAGGTGTAGTTGCAATATCACCTGACCCACAAAACACCCCAACTCTAGCAGACTCTAGCCCTACTACACTGGTCATTTCTGATGCCCCAACTCAGCATACCCCAACTGCAGCAAACATTATGATTATGCCAGTTGACATAGCACCAGCTCTACGATGCAAAACCTCCATTCCAACAAAGAGTACACCAAATCAAGTTGCCAAATCCCTTTTCAAACTAGAGAGAGCCCCAATTGCAGCAAATAGGACCCCTGTTCCATTTCTTCCCAGTTTAGAAGACAAAGGTTATATTGTTGTCAGAAACTTTGTGCGCATCTTTCCTTCATGGAAAGACTATACCGCAGACACAGAACAATTTCTAGTCTTCCTCCGCAACTTACGCATAAGTAATGTACTAATATTATTCGTGGTCATTATTGCATATGTTTCTGTTGACAGAAGACACAAGATTTCATTCTTTTAAATAGGCGAGGACCAAACTGGATTGTGAAGATGAGAAAGGGTTGGTTGCGCTTTTCAAGCACTCGTTGATGAAGTATCATTCTTACCTGAGGCAAGCGTACTTCGATGGCAAGCCTCTAAACAAAATTTCTGTAAAGTCTCTGGTGCTACATTTATCCGACGGTGACTGGAATAATCTTGTTACACATTTGTCTTGGCTGCAGCGTAAGGTACTATCTATAATATCACATCACAATTTGAACTACATTTCTGCATTTGCCTTAATGTCTCACTTGTATGAAAACTGTTAGCAGAAGAACATTCATTCTCAAGGGACCACAGAATCTCGCAACTATACTGCACACTTCATTGCTCTTGTGACTACCTCTTGCCATGTATGACCATACTTACTTTCATAGTTGTTTGATTATGTAGCATCACTGCAGATGTTAGCCTCGTTATCGTCCATTTGGTGGACATTATAAGATCCATATGGACTCTTACATAAATTTAGAATCAACCCAATGCTTTTAAAGAGGTTTAGCTCTGCGGTCCTCTTGTAAGGACTGAATGTCGTCTATCACTGTACTTACATTAACAGCTACTCCCTCCGTCCCATAATATAAGAACGTTTTGTACATTACACAAGTGTTCAAAACACTCTTGTATTATGGGAAGAGGGATTGGTTCGTTGTGTAGCATTCTGCATCTTATCTCCCTCGCCCACCATTTACTAAAAAAGATCAGATCTATATTTAATCTTACCAAAAAGTAGAATACACAGACAATGCCAGTGCAGAAGTGTAGCAAATTGCTCTTGTCAGTACATTTTGTCCTGTAATGCTTGTACTTCCAGGGATTGGTAGTTGATTATGTAGCATCAATCTGCATCTTATCTTCATTATCCTCTATGCCTTCGAGTATTATCATATCTATAATTACTCTCTTCAAAATGTAGAGTACAGGCAATGCTTATGAAAAAGATTCTGTGATGAAATTATTGAGTTATCCTTCCCTTGACATGGAGAAGGGCATTATAAAGCCGGTGTTAACTGTTAATGTAAGTCAGTCCTTCTAAAGCCTTTATCCTCAACTGCTGTTTAATTTGCTCATCCTCCCTATCATTTACTTCTGTTTAGTTTGCTGTTTCTACCAAAATACATGTTCGCAAGAACCGTAAGTTCTAAGTTTTACTTGTAAAACCAAATTCCTTATTCATACCATGCACATTACTCAATACTCCCTATATGTATGCTTATTTTTCTGGATCTATAATCCAGTGTGTGGTGAAGCAGCCCACGTTTGTACCTTGTCATCTCCTGTTTTATCTTACTGATGTGGCTGATGATATGAACAACATGCCATGCACATTAACCAAAATAGATACAGTGATTTTCTTTGCCCTTCATCTATGCTTGTTATGTTGACATGGTAATCCAGTAGTGTGGTGAAGCTCCCCGCATTATGAACAATGGCAAATTATGCTATTGATATTTTGAACTTACTCTTTATTTTGTAATTTGAAATTGGATGGAATTGACAGCACAATTATCATCTTTGTTTATACACGTGCAAAACCTATCATCTCTCTGCTTTGTTTCAGGGTGATATGCCTGATGGCATTCACAAGTCTGCTAAAGGCGGTGAGACAAACCCAACATATATTGCAGCAAAGAAGGCAAAACATCTTGAAGATAGCGAGACAACCCCAAAGTCTTGTCTTGATGCAGTGTTCAAGTTACTTGAGACTAGCAGTCAAACAAGCTCACAGAATTCGTTGTCTGAATCAGTTCGACTTCTTCAGTCCCAAGTTCTAGCAGAAAGGCATTCTGCAACTCAACTTCGACTTGAAGTCCTATCTCTAAGAAATATTGCAGAGAACACCAATGAGAACCTCATCGCTAAACATCTACACCTGGAAGCTATGACCGACATGCTAGGCCGGTCTCACAGCCTTGCTCAGCAGCTTGTGCAGCATTTCCCGCGCAAGGCTAACCTTTCTTGAACTGTCTTGGAAGTGGTCTCGGTTCAGTATTATTTTGTTACTGAACGATCGTTGATGCCGCCTAGAGGGGGGGTGAATAGGCGTTTTAAAATAATTATGGTTTAGGCTTTAACAAATGCGGAATAAACCTAGCGGTTAATTTGTCAAGCACAAAGCCTAAAACAACTAGGATCACCTATGTGCACCAACAACTTATGCTAAGCAGGATAAGCAACTATGTGATAGCAAGATATATGACAAGAAACAATAAGGCAACTTATGCTAAGCAGGATAAGCAACTATGTGATAGCAAGATATATGACAAGAAACAATAAGGCTATCACAAAGTAAAGTGCATAAGTAAAGGGGCTCGGGTAAGAGATAACCGAGGCACGCGGAGACGAGGATGTATCCCGAAGTTCACACCCTTGCGGATGCTAATCTCCGTTTGGAGCGGTGTGGAGGCACAATGCTCCCCAAGAAGCCACTAGGGCCACTGTAATCTCCTCACGCCCTCGCACAATGCAAGATGCCGTGATTCCACAAAGGGACCCTTGAGGGCGGTCACCGAACCCATACAAATGGCAACCCTTGGGGGCGGTCACCGAACCTGTACACTTTGGTAACCCTTGGGGGCGGTCACCGGTACCCGTCAAATTGCTCGGGGCGATCTCCACAACCTAATTGGAGACCCCGACGCTTGCCCGAAGCTTTACACCACAATGATTGAGCTCCGAACAACACCAACCGTCTAGGGCGCCAAGGCACCCAAGAGGAACAAGCTCTAGGGTGCCCAAACACCCAAGAGTAATAAGCTTCTCAAACTTCACTTCCACGTAGCACCATGGAGAACTCAAACCGATGCACCAAATGCAATGGCAAGGGCACACGGAATGCCCAAGTCCTTCTCTCTCAAATCCCACTGAAGCAACTAATGCTAGGGAGGAAAATGAGAGGAAGAACAAGAAGGAGAACACCAAGAACTCCAAGATCTAGATCCCAAGGGTTCCCCTCACATAGAGAAGAAAGTGATTGGTGGAAATGTGGATCTAGATCTCCTCTCTCTTTTCCCTCAAAAACTAGCAAGAATCCATGGAGGGATCGAGAGTTAGCAAGCTCGAAGAAGGTCAACAATGGGGGAAGAACACGAGCTCAAAGGATAAGGTTCATTGGGGAAGAAGACCCCCTTTTATAGGAGGGGGAAAATCCAACCATTATGTGCTCAGCCCGCACACGAGCGGTACTACCGCTCCACGAGCGGTACTACCACTCAGGCAGAAGAAACAGGGAAAAGGAGCAACAAAACATGAACCTGGGGGCGGTAGTACCGCAGGAGACAGTGGTTCTACCGAGGGTTAAGCGGTACTACCACTCCCTTTGGCGGTACTGCCGTGCAGAACGAAGGGGAAAGGGAAAGAGGGAACCGGGCGGTACTACCGCGGAGGAAGGGCGGTACTGCCGCTAAGGAGCGGTACTGCCGCACTACTGCCGCAGCGAGGTACCGCACAATCCGACACAGAAAAAGACCCCTCGAATCGACGCGGTAGGGACATGGTAAGCCAACGGTAGTACTGCTGCAGAGTCACCGCCGGTACTACCGCTGCGGAGCGGTACTGCCGCTTGTGACCCCTCAACGGTACTACCGCTGGGTACCACGGTACTACCGCTGGGACCCTGTCAAAAACCAAGAAAACAAGAACTGCCATAACTTCTGCATATGAGCTCCGAATTGAGCAAACTCAAGCTTGTTGGAAACAAGACGATGAGTAGCATCAACCGAGGAGGTATGCCTAAAAAAAGAGGCAGGGGAGGTATGCCTAACAAAAAGAGGAGTGAAACCTCCAACCGAGAAGAACTGGCAAAACCTCCAACATCGAAAACATCATAGAAGATGCAAGCGAACTCCGTTTTCGATGAACTCAAGCTTGTCAACAAGATGACCGAAAGCTCTAAGAATCACAAAGAGAACCAAACAAGAACCAAGAAAGATGATGCAAGGATGCAATGGTTTGAGCTCTCAATGAACGATACGATCAAGCTACTCATCGAGAGCCCCCCTTGATAGTATGGCAAACGATCCTATAACCCGGTCTCCCAACTACCAACATGAGACCGGTAAAATAGAAAACCTATCAAGGGCAAACCTTTGCCTTGCACATGGTCCACTTGAGCTAGATGATGACGATCTTGACTCCCTCAAGTTGGACCACCTTTCTTGATTGTGTTGGCTCGATGAAGACTAGTTGATTGCTCCCCCATACTCCACTATGGGTGAGCCTTTCTTCCGCACATCTTCACAAGTCCATTGTCACCACAAAGGACGGCAAGCTTCAAGCATTTGATCTCTTCGTGATGCTCCACTTGAACTTTCACACCGCAACCTTTCTTGATTGTGTTGACTCGATGAAGACTAGTTGATTGCTCCCCCATACTCTACTATGGGTGAGCTACTCTTCCGCACATCTTCACAGGTCCATTGTCACCACAAAGAACAGCAAGCTTCAAGCATTTGATCTCTTCGTGGTGCTCCACTTGAACTTGCACACCGCAACCTAACCCCACAAAGAACTCTCACGAAGACCATGGGTTAGTACACAAAGCGTAATTGACAATGCTTACCATACCATGGGATCACTTGATCCCTCTTGGTACATCTTCTACGCTTTGTGGGTTGATCAACTTGATTCACTCTTTAACTTAGTCTTGATCAACCTCTCACAAGACCAATCTTTAGGTAATTCCTTGAATAGCACCTTGGT
Organism: Triticum urartu; assembly: GCF_056163025.1. Lineage (NCBI taxonomy): Eukaryota > Viridiplantae > Streptophyta > Magnoliopsida > Poales > Poaceae > Triticum > Triticum urartu. The sequence continues at coordinate 478,811,250 of NC_141873.1, read as the reverse complement.
CGACACAAACTCTCCTTGGAACCAACACATGTACTCCAAGAAAAGCCTATGGAAAAACCTTCAAATATAACTCAAGGCAACCATTAGTCCATAGAGATTGTCATCAATTACCAAAACCAAACATGGGGGCACCACACGTTCTTTCAGTTACGCTGCAATGGTGCCCAGTTTTTGTAATCTGCTTCTTCGTTGCGCGTTATGATCACTGGTGGCGAACTTCGATGCCCAATGGATGTAATATACCATAAATCCTTAATTGTATAGTGTAGGTTTATTCTTAGTTACTATGCGTAATTTCTTTATTGTATAGAGTAGGTTTGTTCTTAATTCCTACTAGTTACTGTCATCATTCGCTATCTGAAAAAAAACCAGATGTAGTTGGCCGGGCCAAAAATTCGCCTCTAACGGGCTTGGTGTTTAGCGGGCCACAATTGGGCCGACCTGCATCTTTCATGGGCCCAAATCATTGGGGCCTTCACACTTTGCGTGAGGCCCACAACTTACACCGGCCTATATTTTAGTTGGGCCTTTTGTGGACCCAGCGCTTAGTTTGGCCCAGGTAGCGTTGGGCCATTAACAGGCTGAATATTGTACTGGCCTGTTACGGTCCAGATGAAACCATGGGCCTTTAGCATGCCAAAATGAATATTTGGCCTCAATTTTCACTAGTCGTCGACGGGCCTTCAGCAGGCTGAAATGTAGACCAAGCCTTTTTGGGCCCAGTTATATCATGGGCAGTTACTAGGCCGAAACATATATCGGGCCTTAGTTGGCCCACTGATATCATGGGCCTTTAAGAGGCCGAAAGCTTAGTACACACAACAATGGGCCGAATTATGCGACATGGCTTTAACAGGCCCAAAGTCATGTTGGGCTTAACTGTTGCCACCTTTATCATGGGTCGTTAGTGGGCCCGATGTCCTGTCGGACCATATATGGCCCATGGGTAGCACGGGCCATTCCCAGGCCGAAAGTCACACCGGGCTGAAATGGGCCCATGTCTACATCGGGTCTCTAACAGGCCGAAAGTCACTAGGCTGTAATTGGGCCCAAATATTCGACGGACAATTAACGGGCCAGATCTGGCTTCGGGCCGTAAATGGGCCCAAATATTCGGTGAACAATTAACGGGCCAGGTCTGGCTTCGGGCCGTAAATGGGCCTTTATTGGGCAGGCCGTTATTGTGCTGGCCCACTAGTACGTGAGTAAGTACTACGGGCCTTTGACTGGTCCGGCCTTTTAAACCTTTATGGGCCTCTGTTGGGCCGTGCCATGTTTTGACGTATCATAGGCGCTTTGGGTCCAATGAGTGTATGACATCTGTCCCAACGGTGAGCCGGCACTTGTTTCCTCCAGCCAATGATGATTTTACGCGTGGAAAATCCCCATTGGTTGGGGCTGTTAACGGGTTATCGGATCCAAAACCGGACCCGATAGCTTAACGGCGTTCCGTTATGGTGGATGCCACGTGTCTGTCACCCTTGACGAAAGCACTTCTGTGACGCGCGATTTATCGTCATGGAAGTGGATACTTCCGTGATGATAGTTTTGGTAATGTCGTGGAACACTTCTACGACAACACAGGTATGACTATCTTGATTCTGTCATAAATTTGTCATGGATGTACATGCATGACAGAAAACGTGACCTAGTGTGACAAACACGTATCATCACAGAAGTGTATTTTTTTTGTAGTGTCTTGTGTTGTAGATACTTTCATCAATGTATATATTATGATCAATATAATAAAGCCGGCATCCCTGATAATTCAGGGCCTCCCTCGTTTCACCTCTCTTGACCAGGCTTACATGCCTTTTCGCAGGTCACTTGGGGGCTTCCTACTCAATGAGCATAGGTCATTTGGGGACTTCCTGCTCAATGAGCATAGCTATGCACCCTCTTGACCAGGCTTACATGCCTTCTCGCGGGTCACTTGGGGGCTTCCTGCTCAATGATCATAGCTATGGTTACCCTCTTAATCAGGCTTACATGCCTTTTCGCAGGTCACTTGGGGGCTTCCTACTCAATGAGCATAACTATGCTTACCCTCTTGATCAGGCTTACATGGCTTCTTGCGGGTCACTTGGGGGCTTCCTGCTCAATGGGAATAGCTATGCTTACCCTCTTGATTAGGCTTACATGCCTTTTCGCAAGTCACTTGGGGCTTCCTGCTCAATGAGCATAGCTATGCTTACCTTCTTGATGAAGCTTGCATGCCTTCTCGCGGGTCACTTGGGGGCTTCTTGCTCAATGAGCATTGTTGTGCTTACCCACTTGATCAGGCTTACATGCCTTTTCATAGGTCACTTAGGAGCTTCCTGCTCAATGATCATAGCTATGCTTACCCTCTTGATCGGCTTACATGCCAGGTGTAAACACCAAATTTCGGGTTAACCGCCTGTATGTCATTGTTACTCTGCCCAGGTAATCCTGGAATGACCCGTCGTACTCTTGACAGTAAATCTTTTAATAAGACCCTAAACTCGTTAAAGTTAAAACATTGTTTTGCCATGTGAGGGCCGGCTTATAGGTGTGCAGGAAATTAACTCAGTGGCTGTGCGGCCCATGAAAGCACTTGAAGTTTTAGGCTTGGCAGCCTATGAAAGCTTTGTTTTTCTGGTTTTCTATTTTTTCTAAAACTTTTGGATTCGTATCCTTCTTCCGTATTAATATATGTTTTTTGCAATTTAGTCCATGTAGCCTTGATTTTATGACTCATACTTGAGTGTATTGGGTTAATAATCCGCCCTGATAAGCAGACTTTAAGTCGCCAGGACGATTCACCTTGAATAAATTCAATTCATGATTCTTCATGTTTACGGGGTAATACCCATGCTGGATTACAATCATTACATCGTCATTATAATATCAGTCTACAGGTACGACTCTTCATATTTGAATAGATATTTAGGGTTTTTTCTAACTCGTCATGCCTTCGACCATAAGTTGCCGGCATATTTCCGGCTTAAATAGCCTTTAGTCCTTTTTATCAAAGACCATTATATTAGGGTTTTTTCAAAGATATTTGTGACCCTCCCTGGTGTAAACCGCCAGGGCATATGTTTTTTCCTTGTGTACGGGAAGTATGATGATGCTTGATCTGATCCACATAACTGATAATATTCTACGCACAAGTGGCGGGTGATAAAAATCAAGCACAGCGGTTTAAACATTCAAGGGATAACACATGCACGATGGCATGGCAGATCATTGTTTCAACTAGCCTATTACAAGGCTTTCCAAAGCCCAAACGATTAAGAGTTTTTCAAAGAGAAGCACCACGCCGCGGTCTGAGAGCCGCCCCTTGGGTCAGTTGTTTTCGTCCTGAGAAGTTGAAGCCTCCAGGTTATCCTGCGCCGGCTCTTCTTCTTCATCCATCGTCTGGAAGTCAGGTGATGTCCAGTGATACGTCTCCAACGTATCTACTTTTCCAAACTTGCATGATTTGAATGGAACTAACCCGGACTGATGCTGTTTTCAGCAGAATTGCCATGGTGTTATTTCTATGTAGAGATAAAAGTTCTTGGAATGACCTGAAAATCCATGGAGACACGTTTTGGAATTAATAAAAAATACTGGCAAAAGAATCAACATCAGGGGGCCCACACCCTGTCCACGAGGGTGCAGGGCGTGCCCCCTGGGGCGTGCCCCCTGCCTCGTGGGCCCCCTGAGACTCCACTGACGTCAACTCCAACTCTATATATTCACTTTCGGGGAGAAAAAATCAGAGAAAAGGAATCATCGCGTTTTACGATACGGAGCCGCCGCCAAGCCGTAATCTTCATCGGGAGGGCTAATCTAGAGTCCGTTCGGGGCTCTGGAGAGGGGAATCCATCGCCATCGTCATCATCAACCTTCCTCCATCACTAATTTCATGATGCTCTCTGCCGTGCGTGAGTAATCCCATCGTAGGCTTGCTGGACGGTGATGGGTTGGATGAGATTTACCATGTAATCGAGTTAGTTTTGTTAGGGTTTGATCCCTAGTATCCATTATGTTCTAAGATTGATCTTGCTATGACTTTGCTTGCTTAATGCTTGTCACTAGGGCTCGAGTGCCATGATTTCAGATCTGAACCTATATGTTTTCATGAATATATGTGAGGTCTTGATCCTATCTTGCAAGTCAATAGTCACCTACTATGTGTTATGATCCGGTAACCCCGAAGTGACAATAATCGGGACCGCTCCCGGTGATGACCGTAGTTTGAGGAGTTCATGTATTCACTAAGTCGTAATGCCTTGGTCCGGTACTCTATTAAAAGGAGGCCTTAATATCCCTTAGTTTCCAATAGGACCCCACTGCCACGGGAGGGTAGGACAAAAGAAGTCATGCAAGTTCTTTTCCATAAGCACGTATGACTATATTCGGAATACATGCCTACATTGCATTGATGAACTGGAGCTAATTTTGTGTCACCCTATGTTATAACTGTTGCATGAGGAATCGCATCTGACATAATTATCCATCATTGATCCATTGCCTACGAGCTTTTCACATATTGATCTTCGCTAAGTTACTTTTCTGTTGCTACTGTTACGATTGCTACAAAACTACTACTATTACTCTTGCCACCGTTACCGTTACTTCCACACTACTTTGTTACTAAATACTTTGCTGCAGATATTAAGTCTTTCAGGTGTTGTTGAATTGACAACTCAACTGCTAATACTTGAGAATATTCTTTGGCTCCCCTTGTGTCAAATCAACAAATTTGGGTTGAATACTCTAACCTCGAAAACTGTTGCGATCCCCTATACTTGTGTTTTATCAAGACCATTTTCTGTCGCCGTTGCCGGGGAGCATAGCTCTATTCTTTGAGTCACTTGGGATTTATATATGTTGATCACTATGAGGAACTTGAAAGATGAAAGAACCAAGATTTTTCCCTCAACTACGAGGGGAGGTAAGGAACTACCATCTAGCTCTGCACTTCATTCTCCTTCTGTTTTGAGTAAACTTGCGACACCCACTCTTGTTATTGATTCTGATATGTCGCCTGTTATTGATGAGCCACTTCTGCTATGCATGATGCTTATGATGAAACTACTTCTATACTTGATAATACTATGCCATTAGGTGAATTTATTGATGAACAACTTGCTAGGGTTAGAGAGAATAAAATTATTGAAACAGATAATATTGATGAAAGTGATGATGAAGAATCTCCCCCCTAGATAAGAATTATCTGATGTGCCTAAGGGTTATGTTATGGATGAAGAAACTGCTAGAGACCTTTTTGCTTGCAAAGATAGATATGATCTTAAGAAACTGTTAGCTAAGCTGAAAGAGAAGTCTTTGAATGCTAGAATGAAATATGACCCTGCTTTTGCTACTTCACCTATCTGTATTTCTGATAATTATTATCATTTTTCTATTGATCCTGAGTTAATTACTTTGGTTGAATCTGGTCCTTTTTATGGCTATGAATCTGAAACTGTTGTGGCACATCTTACTAAATTGAATGATATAGCCACCCTATTCACTCATGAGGAAAAAAATTGTTTCTACTATATCCTTAAGTTATTTCCGTTCTCATTAAAGGGTGATGCTAAAACATGGTTTAATTCTCTTGCTCCTGGTTTTGTGCGTACTCCTCAGGATATGATTTATTACTTCTCTGCTAAATATTTCCCCGCTCATAAGAAACAAGCTGCCTTAAGGGAAATATATAATTTTGTGCAAATTGAAGAAGAGAGTCTCCCACAAGCTTGGGGAGGCTTCTCCGATTACTTAATGCTTTGCTCGATCATCCTCTCAGGAAAAATGAAATACTTAATATCTTTTATAATGGACTAACCGATGCTTCTAGAGACCTCTTGGATAGTTGTGCTGGTTGTGTTTTCAGGGAAAGAACTGTTGAGCAAGCTGAATTGCAATTGAATAATATATTGAGTAATGATAATGATTGGACACTTCCTGAACCAAGTCCTAAGTCAACTCCGAAGAAATGGGGTATTCTATTTCCCAGTCCTGAAGATATGCAAGAGGCAAAGAAATCTATGAAAGAAAAGGGTATTAAAGCTGAACATGTTAAGAATTTACCACCTATTGAAGAAATACATGGTCTTAATAATCTGACACAGGTAGTAAAGGTAAATTCTCTCTATAGATTTGATGAAGGTGATATTCCTCGTAATAAGTCTACTAGCCAATGCTTGGATGAGTTTGATAATTTTCTTGTTAAACAAGAAAAATTCAATGCTTATGTTGGTTGAACACTTGAGTGATTATATTTCTAGAGTTAAAGGTGACCTTAAACTTATTAGTAAACATGCTTCTATGGTAACCACTCAGGTAGAACAAGTGCTTAAAGCACAAGATGATTTGCTCAATGAATTAATTAATAAGGAAAATGATAATGCTGTTAGAATTGTGACTAGAGGGGGTAGAATGACTCAGGAACCTTTGTATCCTGAGGGACACCCTACGAGAGTTGAGCAAGATTCTCAGAGAACTAATGTTGATGCACCTAGTCCTTCTAAGAAGAAGAAAAATAAAAATCATAGGACTTTGCATGATCCTAGTGAACCTGTTGTTGACACACCTGAGAATCCCAAGGATATTTCTATTTCTGATGCTGAAACACAATCTGGTAATGAACATGAACCTAGTGATAATGTTAATGTTGATGTTCATGATGATGCTCAACCTAGTAATAGCAATGATGTAGAGATTGAACCTGATGTTGATCTTGATAACCCACAATCAAAGAATCAATGTTATGATAAGAGAGACTTCGTTGCTAGGAAGCACGGTAAAGAAAGAGAACCATGGGTTCAGAAACCCATGCCTTTTCCTCCTAAACCATCCAAGAAAAAGGACGATGAGGATTTTGAGCCTTCACTGAAATGATTAGACCTATCTTTTTGCGTATGCGTTTGACTGATATGCTTAAAATGAATCCTTATGCTAAGTATATGAAAGATATTGTTACAAATAAAGTAAAGATACTGGAAGCTGAAATTTCCACCATGCTTGCCAATTATACTTTTAAAGGTGGAATACCTAAGAAACTAGGAGATCCAGGAGTACCAACTATACCATGCTCCAATAAAAGAAACTATGTTAAAACTTCTTTATGTGATCTTGGAGCCGGTGTTAGTGTTATGCCTCTCTCTTTATATCGTAGACTTGATTTGAATAAGTTGACACCTACTAAAATATATTTGCAAATGGCTGATAAATCAACTGCTATACCTGTCGGTATTTGTGAGGATGTGCCTGTTGTGGTTGCAAATGTTACTATTTTAACGGATTGTTATTCTTGATATTCCCGAGGACGATAGCATGTCTATTATCCTTGGTAGACCCTTTTTTAATACTGCAGGGCTGTTATTGATTGCAACAAAGGCAATGTCACTTTTCATGTTAATGGTAATGAGCATACAGTAAACTTTCCGAGGAAACAACTTCCAGTCCACAGTATCAATTCTATTGGAAAAATTTCAACAATAACTATTGGAGGTTTTGAATTCCCTCTTCCTACTGTCAAGAAGAAATATGATATTCTTATTGATGGGGACATGCACATCCCCATTGAGGTCACCTAGTGTTGTTAGAAAATTCTCTGGTTTCATGTTATTCGGAAAGAGTTTGTTAACAAGACTTGATCAACCTTGTTAGTGGATTCCTTTTGATGAGCATGAGATGGATGGAGTTAGAAAGCACAACTCTGTGTACCCTCCTTTTACATTTTGTAATTTAGATTAAATAAAGCAAAAAATAATAATTTCTGTCTATTTTCTGAATTATCCTTGCAATAAAAATACCTCGAAAATAAAAGTTCTCCAAATGTCCTGAAAATGAAATATGATTTTTTGTAGAATATTTAATAATTACTAGCACTGAACACACCAGGGGGCCCCACCATTTGGCCACGAGGGTGCAGGGCGCCCACTGGGGCACGCCCCTGCCACATGGACCCCACGTGGACCCCCTCCACTTATTACAGCACCCACTCACTTCGTCTTCCTCCAAAAAAAATCCTCCCATAGCTCAAACCCCTGGGGCGCGCCGCCTGCCTCGTGGGCCCCCTGGGACTCCACCAACATCAACTCCAACTCAATATATTCACTTTCGGGGAGAAAAAATTCAGAGAGAAGGAATCATCATGTTTTACGATACGGATCCGCTGCCAAGCTCTAATCCTCATCGGGGGGCGATCTGGAGTCTGCTCGGGGCTCCGGAGAGGGGAATCCGTCACCATCGTCATCATCAACCTTCCTCCATCACCAATTTCGTCATGCTCTCCGCCATGCGTGAGTAATCCCATCAAAGGCTTGCTGGAAAGTGATGGGTTGGATGAGATTTACCATGTAATTGAGTTAGTTTTGTTAGGGTTAGATCCCTAGTATCTACTATGTTCCAAGATTGATGTTGCTATGACTTTGCTATGCTTAATGCTTGTCACTAGGGACCGCTCCCAGTGATGACCGTAGTTTGAGGAGTTCATGTATTCAGTAAGTGTTAATGCTTTGGGGTCCTTTACTTTCCAATAGGACCCTGCTGCCACGGGAGGGTAGGACAAAAGATGCCATGCAAGTTCTTTCCATAAGCACGTATGACTATATTCGGAATACATGTCTACATTACATTGATGAACTGGAGCTAGTTCTGCGTCACCCTATATTATAACTGTTGCATGAGGAATTGCATCTGACATAATTATCCATCTTTGATCCATTGCGTGCGAGCTTTTCACATATTGATCTTCGCTACGTTACTTTTCCGTTGCTACTGTTACGATTGCTACAAAACTACTATTGTTACTCTTGCCACCGTTACCATTACTTCCATACTACTTTGCTACTAAATACTTTGCTGCAGATATTAAGTCTTTTAGGTGTGGTTTAATTGACAACTCAACTGCTAATACTTGAGAATATTCATTGGCTCCCTTGTGTCGAATCTATAAATTTGGGTTGAATACTCTACCCTCGAAAATTGTTGTGATCCCCTATACTTGTGGGTTATCATCCAGTCGATGCCAGTTACAGCTTTGAAGACAACTTCATCATCTATAAGTGTGGACGGATCAACACCAGGAGCAAAAGTACGCTTACATATTGGAGGAATGAGATCCACAATCTCGTAAGCCGGCTCATTCACTTTTGCGTTCTCCATTGTATAAGTCGCCTGATACTTAGACAAATCAGTCTCTTCGACCAATTTGCTTGCCATATGGCGCATCTCGTTTACACATTTGGTAAAGTCACTAGCATCGAAGGGAGACCCGTCCTTTTTGGGACTTGGACAGCCAGTGGCCATCTCCTCTGAGTCTAACTCCGCTTACCATGCTTTGGCCCGTCTAAAAGCAATGATGGCACCAGCTCGAGCTGATGATCGCTTAATCTGTTCAATTCTCTGGGCATGACAGATAGCTTGTCCAGTACCTCCCTGATGAGTTAAGGTGGTTGTTTACTGTGCGAGATGTCTGCTATGATTCGTTGTGTGCCTGTGTACAGCTGTTCCACCAAAGTGTAAACCGCCTTCAGCTTCACCAACATGTCCTGGCCAAGGTTGGCACTCCCGGGGCCTGTTGAATAAGTGCACAAATAAGTAGCCAGGTGAATTAAAGTTAAAAATTGGAAATGGTCAAAACATCCCAAATGACTTACCAATGATAGCAGCCGTCATCTGTGATATATGGCGTTTTAAGCCGGTCAATTCTGCAGCAGTCTCTTTCAAAGAAGATTCGGCAGTCACTGCTCTTTGTACTAAGGTGGCCTTCTCCTTATCCCATGCAGTTCTTTCTATGGAGAATCCAGCTTTGAGCTTTGAGCTCTCCTCTATATTAAGCTTAAGCTTGGTGTCAGCTTCTCATGTTTCAGCCTCTTGTTGCTCAAGCCTGGTCTTTAAATCGACCACCTGGGATTCAGCCTGAGTTAAAGCATCCTGCAAATAAGAGTCAAACAAATGATAAACATATTTGTTAGGACAAAATCTACATACAAGTCTCAAGCACGTTGCAAGCTAAGCACTTGACACTTGGGGGCTAATGTATGCGGAAGTTCTTTTCTGCATTATATTGTTTGTGCTCCGGCCGATCCTTATCAAGATAAACCGGCCCATGAGGGCTATGGTCTGGCATTCTTTCTGCATAATGGAAATACTCTGGATCATCTTTATCAAGATAAGCTGGCTCATGAGGGCTATGACTTTAGAGATTACAGTAACACATGTACAAGTCTTAACCCTACTCAAATATATATTTTCCTACGGATAAGACTAGGGGGCTGGATGACTATAGATGCAATGGAAACAGATGTTCATACCTCATATTTCTGGCGGAATTTCTTGACTAAATCCGCCTCCAGATCATGACCAGTATGCAGATGGCTCAGATAACCAGAGTACAATTCACTGAGGCCCAAGTGTGAGTAATTGGCAACGTCAAATCTGGCTTTGCTCTTTTCAGTTAACTCTTCTGTGGAAGAATGCTTGGCTAGAATAGTGGGGTTCCCGGGTTCAGCATAGCCAATGCCAGTAATGATGACATCCTCAACAGTTTGTTGCGAAGGAGGTTCTTCAGCAGGTTTTATGGGACTGGGCGGCTTAGTGCTGGAAGGGTCAACACCCATTGGATCTACCGTGACGTCGTGAGTCTCTGGTGGTGGGTCATCAGCAACAGCCTCAGGAGTTTGATGAGAAGCTTCAGATATGGTTTGTTTCTCCGGCTCAGAAACCTTGGGGTCTTCGGCCGGCTTGTTCATCTTCAGTTTCTTAATGGGTTTGGCTATTCTGCTGGAAGTAAGACATATGAAGATGTTAATATATCAATCTATGAAGTGCTGAAAAACAAAGAGATTAAATGTTCTCACACAGGAGCGACTTTGAAGAGAGGAATCTGAGTCCCAGTAGAGTCGCTGGAGGAATAGTGAGAGGTGCCCTGGTAATTTGAGTCAGAAGGATTAAGCAGTTGACGGATAAGACTCGCTTTTGGAAAATGGAAGTCTGAGTTTTGAGGCACCTCTGCTCGGCGTTCGTGAGGGGCCGACATGTTGGGTAAGCCAGGTCTCCCCCTCCACTATTCCGGGTTGTACGTCGAGCTTCATGTTGGTGTTTCTTCAAAATAACTTTTGGATCCAAGTAAGCTAAAGGGTGAGAAAACCTTACTTTCTGGGTCACGTGCCGAACTTTCCGTCTTGGCAAAGGCTCTGAGTCAAAGGAAATGCTAGTTACCTCTGCAACATTTCCCTGGCTGGCCTCTGCGTCATCCTGAGAGAGGTCAACGTCAATAAGATGTATAAAAAAGGAGCCAAGGGAATCAAGTTCTACCTCCGACTCATCATCGTTCAGTGCAAATAGCTTTGTTGTACTTGTTTTCTTCTTGGCAAGTTTCTTGGAAGCTTTGGTTTTGTCTCTGGCCTTATTGGCTGGCATTTCTTGCAACTTCTTACTCCAGAAAGAAGAGTCAGCCTGTAAAAGAAGAAAACAAAGATAAGGAATGTGAAGTTTAGTATAAGTAATGGTTACAGAAAAATTGGCTTAAAGCACTTACATCTGGAGCCGGGTTAAGAGCACAGAAGGGGTTCAGCCCCGTTTTGCTGCAGGTCTCTAAGCTTTCATTGAGCAGCGTCTTGGTCATCTCATTGATTTCCTTGTCTTCCAGATGGATTGGACAGTAACGTTGTGGGTCTTTGACATCACAAGTATACTCACACATTAAGCCGGACCGGCGGCTCAAAGGTATAATCCTCCAGGTGACCCAACATCGAACCAGGTCAACTCCGGTCAGTCCATTGGCTAGCAAGGCCCTCACCCTTCAAAAGGTAGGCATATTCTTAGCACGTTCGCAATGGTGAGCCGGTCTGGAAGTGGATGTTTCAGGCTAAGCCGGCGGTCGTGGAAACCCGACAAAGGATTTTCATCAGATGGAGAAGTGTCCTGATAGTAAAACCAGGTTTGATTCCAGTCCTTAGGATGACTGGGAAGTGAGGCTCCAGGGAATATAGCGTCTCTTCGCCTTTGGATTGAAATGCCACCAAGTTCTAAGCAAAGTCCATTTGTAAACTTGGTCTGACAATTCAAATAATAGTACTTTCAAAAAAGATTGACACTGGGCTCTTGTTGAAGGTAAACTTTACAAAAGACTTGAAAGTTGCAGGGGTTGTAAATGGAGTTGGGTCCAATATCTTGGGGATGAAGTTTGAAAAAGTGCAATACATCGCGAAAGAATTTTGAGTTGCGCGGTGAGAAGCCGCGGTTCATATGATCATCAAAAACAACGACTTTGCCTTCCTTTGGCTGAGGTCTAGCTTTTGTTCCTGGAGCTCGCCAGTGGATCACATCTTTTGCTGCTAAGAAGCCCACTTGGACATAATCGGTAAGGGTTTGCTCCGTAACAGTGGATGCAACCCATTCGCACGAGGTAACAGTTTTAGTCATCTTTGACAATGAACGCCTGAGAAATACACTATGGTGGATCAGTATTGTGAGGAAGAACCGACTGGTGTTTTCAAAGTTCATGTTTAAGTTGGCCATTTCATAGTAAATGGCTATTGATATTCAATTGGTAAGCTGGCTAAGGTACTGGCGGCTTACAGAAGGTTGATGGTTAAGCCGCCCAATAAGTGACCGGTGGGTTAGTTAGCTGTCAAAACAGTTAAAATTCTTCTAAGTATGGGAGAAACGGGTTCCACAAGTTGCGGTTATATTTATGAATATACAACAATTCGAAAAAGGAGAATAATTGCTAAACCTAAATTTGAAAGTGGAAGAACATGCGGGCTCGGTTTGAATCTGAGGAAGATAGGATGCTGATGCGGCTTGAACCTATGTCGGTATTTCCCCAAAGAGGAAGGGATGATGCAGCACAGCGACGATAGATTTTTTCCTCAGTGATGACCAAGGTTATCGAACCAGTAGGAGAACCAAGCAACACTACGTAAACAACACCTGCACACAAATAAAAACACTACGTAAACAACCCGATGTATCAAAGGGGTTGTCAATCCCTTTCGGGTAACGTCGCCAGAAATTGGCAAACAGACGTGATAAAAATATGATAGATTGGATCGCGGGAACGCGAGATAAAATAAATGAGAATAAATTGCAGCAAAGTATTTTTGTATTTTTCGTTTAATAGATCTAAAAATAAAAGGCAAATAAAATAGATCGCAAAGGCAAATAATATGAGAAAGAGACCTGGGGGCCGTAGATTTCACTAGTGGCTTCTCTTGAGAAAAAATAGCAAACGGTGGGTAAACAAATTACTGTTGGTCAATTGATAGAACTTCAAATAATCATGACGATATCCAGGCAATGATCATTATATAGGCATCACGTCCAAGATTAGTAGACCCACTCCTGCCTGCATCTACTACTATTACTCCACACATCGACCGCTATCCAGCATGCATCTAGTGTATTAAGTTCATGCAGAAACGGAATAATGTAATAAGAACGATGACATGATGTAGACAAGATCTATTTATGTAGAAATAGACCCCATCGTTTTGTTGGAAATATGCCCTAGAGGCAATAATAAATTAGTTATTATTATATTATATTTCATTGTTCATGATAATCGTTTATTATCCATGCTAGAATTGTATTGATAGGAAACTCAGATACATGTGTGGATACATAGACAACACCATGTCCCTAGTAAGCCTCTAGTTGACTAGCTCGTTGATCAATAGATGGTTACGATTTCCTGACCATGGACATTGGATGTCGTTGATAACGGGATCACATCATTAGGAGAATGATGTGATGGACAAGACCCAATCCTAAGCCTAGCACAAAGATCGTGTAGTTCGTCTGCTAAAGCTTTTCTAATGTCAAGTATCATTTCCTTAGACCATGAGATTGTGCAACTCCCGGATACCGTAGGAGTGCTTTGGGTGTGCCAAACGTCACAACGTAACTGGGTGGCTATAAAGGTACACTACAGGTATCTCTGAAAGTATCTGTTGGGTTGGCATGAATCGAGACTGGAATTTGTCACTCCGTGTAACGGAGAGGTATCTCTAGGCCCACTCGGTAGGACATCATCATAATGTGCACAATGTGACCAAGGAGTTGATCACAGGATGATGTGTTACGGAACGAGTAAAGAGGCTTGCCGGTAACGAGATTGAACAAGGTATCGGGATACCGACGATCGAATCTCGGGCAAGTATCGTACCGCTAGACAAAGGGAATTGAATACGGGATTGATTGAATCCTTGACATCGTGGTTCATCTGATGAGATCATTGTGGAACATGTGGGAGCCAACATGGGTATCCAGATCCCGCTGTTGGTTATTGGCCGGAGAGGTGTCTCGGTCATGTCTGCATGGTTCCCGAACCCGTAGGGTCTACACACTTAAGGTTCGATGACGCTAGGGTTATAGGGAATAGATATACGTGGTTACTGAATGTTGTTCGGAGTCCCGGATGAGATCCCGGACATCACGAGGAGTTCCGGAATGGTCCGGAGGTAAAGATTTATATATGGGAAGTCCTGTTTTGGTCACCGGAAAAGTTTCGGGTGCTATCGGTAACGTACCAGGACCACCGGGAGGGTCCCGGGGGTCCACCAGGTGGGGCTACCTACCCCAGAGGGCTGCGTGGGCCAAGTGTGAAGGGGGACCAGCCCCAGGTGGGCAGGTGCCCCCCCCACCAGGGCCCAAGGCAAAGAGAGAAGGGAAAAGGGGGAAACCCTAGGCTCAGATGGGCCTAAGGCCCACCTAGTGGTGCGCCCCCGTCTCTCCCCCCCTTGGCCGCCCCCTAGATGGGATCTAGGGCTGGCCGCCACCCCTAGGGGTGGAAACCTAGGTGGGGGCGCAGCCCCTCCCTTTCCCCTATATATAGTGGGGGTTTTGGGCTGCCATACACACGAGAACATCTCCTTCTTGGCGCAGCCCTACCCCTCTCCCTCCTCGTCTCTTGTGGTGCTTGGCGAAGCCCTGCTGGAGTACCACGCTCCTCCACCACCACCACGCCGTCGTGCTGCTGCTGGATGGAGTCTTCCCCAACCTCTCCTTCTCCCCTTGCTGGATCAGGGCGTAGGAGACGTCACCAGGCAGTACGTGTGTTGAACACGGAGGTGCCGTCGGTTCGACACTAGGATCATCGGTGATTTGGATCACGACGAGTACGACTCCATCAACCCCGTTCACTTGAACGCTTCTGCTTAGCGATCTACAAGGGTATGTAGATGCAGTCTCCTTCCCTCGTTGCTAGATTACTCCATAGATTGATCTTGGTGATGCATAGAAAATTTTGAATTTCTGCTACATTCCCCAACAGTGGTATCAGAGCTAGGTCTATGCGTAGTTTCTATGCACGAGTAGAACACAAAGCAGTTGTGGGTGTCAATTTTGTCAATTTACTTGCCGTTACTAGTCTTATCTTGATTCGGCGGCATCGTGGGATGAAGCGGCCCGGACCGACCATACACGTACTCTTAGTGAGACTGGTTCCACCGACTGACATGCACTAGTTGCATAAGGTGGCTAGCGGGTGTCTGTCTCTCCCACTTTAGTCGGATCGGATTCGTTGAAAAGGGTCCTTATGAAGGGTAAATAGAAATTGGCATATCACGTTGTGGTTTTCGCGTAGGTAAGAAACGTTCTTGCTAGAAACCTATAGCAGCCACGTAAAAACTTGCAACAACAATTAGAGGACGTCTAACTTGTTTTTGCAGCTTATGCCTTGTGATGTGATATGGCCAAAAGGATGTGATGAATGATATATGTGATGTATGAGATTGATCATGTTCTTGTAATAGGAATCACGACTTGCATGTCGATGAGTATGACAACCGGCAGGAGCCATAAGAGTTGTCTTTATTTATTTATGACATGCGTGTCAACATAAACGTCATGTAATTACTTTACTTTATTGCAAAGCGTTAGCCATAGTAGTAGAAGTAATAGATGACGAGACAACTTCAAGAAGACACGATGATGGAGATCATGATGATGGAGATCATGGTGTCATGCCGGTGACAATGATGATCATGTAGCCCCGAAGATGGAGATCAAAAGGAGCAAAATGATATTGGCCATATCATGTCACTATTTGTTTGCATGTGATGTTTATCATGTTTTAAATCTTATTTGCTTAGAACGACGGTAGCTTAAATAAGATGATCCCTTACTAAAATTTCAAGAAAAGTGTTCCCCTAACTGTGCACCGTTGCGAAGGTTCGTTGTTTCGAAGCACCACGTGATGATCGGGTGTGATAGATTCTAACGTTCGAATACAACGGGTGTAAGCCAGATTTACAAAGCAAAAACACTTAGGTTGACTTGATGAGCCTAGCATGTACAGACATGGCCTCGGAACACGGAAGACCGAAAGTTCGAGCATGAGTCGTATAGAAGATACGATCAACATGAAGATGTTCACCGATGTTGACTAGTCCATCTCACGTGATGATCGGACACGGCCTAGTTGACTCGGATCATGTTTCACTTAGATGACTAGAGGGATGTCTATCTGAGTGGGAGTCCATTAGATGAACTCAATTATCATGAACATAGTCTGAATTATCTTCGTAGATATGTTGTAGATAAATAGCTCACGTTGTAGCTCCCTGTTTCAATACATTCCTAGAGAAAGATTAAGTTGAAAGATATTGTAAGCAATGATGCGGACTAGGTCCGTAGTCCGAGGAGTGTCCTCACTGCTACACAGAAGGCTTACGTCTTTGATGCACCGCTCGAGGTGCAAACCCCTACAACGTCGTCTGTGGATGTTGTGAACACCTGACAGACACATCCTGATGACTACTTGATAGTTTAGTGCACCATACTTTATGGCTTAGAATCGGGATTCCAATGACGTTTTGAACGCCATAAGACATATGGGATTTTCCAAGAGCTGAAATTGGGATTTCAGGCTCATGCCCGTGTTGAGAGGTGTGAGACCTCTGACAAGTTCTTTTGCCAACAAGATGGAGGAGAATGGCTCAGCTAGTGAGCATGTGCTCAGAATGTCTGGGTGCTACAATCACTTAAATCAAGTGGGAGTTAAACTTCCAGTTAAGATAGTGATTGATAGAGTTCTCTAGCCACTATCACTAAGCTACTAGATATTCGTGATGAACTATGACATGCAAGGGATGGAGTTGATCCTGGAGCTGTTCACGGTGCTTAAGACCGCAATAGGTAGAAATCAAGAAGGAGCATCAAGTGTTGATGGTTTAACGAGACCACTGGTTTCAAGAAGGGCATGTGCTAGAAGGGAAACTTCATGGATGGCAAACCAGTTGCCGCTCCAGTGAAGGAACCCAAGGTTGAACCCAAACCCGAGACTAAATGCTTCTATTGTAAGGGGAACGGTCACTGGTAGCGGAATTACCCCAAATGCATGTTAGATAATAAGGCTGGCAACTTCAAAGTTTATACGTGTCATTAATGTGTACCTCACTAGTACTCCTGGTAGCACTTGGGTATTGGATACCGGTTCAGTTACTATTATTGGTGACTTGAAGCAAAAGCTACGGACTAAACGGAGACTAGCTGAGGGCGAGGTGACGATGTGTGTTGGAAGTGTTTCCAAAGTTGATGAGATCACCATCGCACGCTCCATCTGCCTTGGGATTAGTATTGAACCTAGATAAATGTTATCAGGTGTCTACGTTGAGCATGAATATGATTAGATCATGTTCATTGCAATACGGTTATTCATTTAAGTTAGAGAATAATGGTTATTATGTTTATACATGAATAATACATTTCATGGTCATGCACCCTATGTGAATGCTTCATTGAATCTTGATCGTGGTAATACACATGTTCACGCCAAAAGATGTAGAGTTAATAATGATAGTATCACTTTCTTATGGCACTGCCGCTTAGGTCATATTGGCATAAAGATGCATGAAGAAACTCCATGTCGATGGATGTTTGGAGTCACTTGATTTTGAATCGCTTGACACATGCGAGCCATGCCTCATGGGCAGGATGACTAATACCCCGTTTTCAGGTACAATGAAATGGGCAAGTGACTTGTTGGAAATCATACATGCTGATGCGTGTGATCCAATGAGAATTGAAGTGTGCGGTGGATATTGCTATTTTCTCATCTTCACTGACAATTTGAGTAGATATAGGTATATTTACTTAATGAAGCACAAGTCTGAAACGTTTGAAAAGTTCAAGCGATTTCAGAGTGAAGTTAAGAATCATCATAACAAGAAGATCAAATTCCTACGATCTGATCAATGAGAATTTCTGAGTTATGAGTTTGGCAAACACTTAAGACATTGTGAATTGTTTCGCAGTTGAAGCCACCTGGAACACCACAGCGTAATGGTGTGTCCAGATGTCGTAATCGAACCTTATAAGATATGGTGCGATCTATGATGTCTCTTACCGATCTACCGTTTTCATTTTGAGGTTATGCGTTAGAGACAGCTGCATTCACTTTAGATAGGACACCATCTAAGTCCGTTGAGATGACGTCATATGAACATTGGTTTGGAAAGAAACCAAAGTTGTCATTTCTTAATGTTTGGGGCTGCGATGCTTAAGGCTTCAGCCGAAGAAGCTCGAACCCAAAGCGGACAAACACATCTTCATAGGATACCCAAAGGTGACAGTTGGGTATACCTTCTATCTCAGATCCGAGGGCAAATTGTTTGTCGCTAAGGACGGGTCCTTTCTCGAGAAGGAGTTTCTCTCGAAAGAATTGAGTGGGAGGAAGATAGAACTTGATGAGGTTGTCGAACCTTTATTTCAACCAGAGAATGATGCAACACAGAAAGATGTTTTCTGTGGCACCTACGTCTGTTGAATAGGAAGTTAATGATAGTGATCATGAAGCTTCGGATCAAGTTGCTATCGAACCTCGTAGGTCGACAAGGATATGTACTACTCCTAAGTGGTATGGTAATCCTGTCTTAGACATCATGTTGTTAGACAACAATGAACCTACGATCTATGGAGATGCGATGGTGGGCCCGTATTCCGACAAATGGTTAGAAGCCATGAAATCCGAGATAGGATTCATATATCAGAACAAAGTATGGACTTTGATGGACTCGCCCGATGATCGGCAAGCCATTGATCTTTAAGAAGAAGACATACGTGGGCGGTAATGTTACCATCTATGAAGCTCGACTTGTGGGAAAGAGTCTTTTCACAAGTTCAAGGAGTTGACTACGATGAGAATTTCTCACCCGTAGCGATGCTTAAGTCCGTCGGAATCATGATAGCAGTATTTTTCGATTATGAAATCTTACAGATGGATGTCAAAACAAGTTTTCTTACCAGTTTTGTAAGAAAAGTTGTATGTGATACAATAAAAGGTTTTGACGATCCTAAGGATGCTAAAAGGTATGCTGGCTCCAGCAATCCTTCTATGGACTAGAGCAAGCATCTCGGAATCGGAATATATGTTTTGATAGAGTGATCAAAGCTTTTAGGTTTATACAATGTTTGCTAGAAACTTGTATTTACAAGAAAGTGAATGGGAGCACTACAACATTTGTGATAAGTATATGTGGATGACATATTGTTGATCCGAAATAATGTAGAATTTCTGGAAAGCATAAACGGTTGTTTGAAGAGTGATTTTCAAAGGAAGACCTGGATAAAGCTGCTTACATATTGGGCATCAAGATCTATAGAAATAGATCAAGACGCCTGATGATACTTTCAAAGAATGCACACCTTGACATGTTTTTGAAAGAGTTCAAAATAGATCAGTCAAAGAAGGGGTTCTTACCTGAGTTGTAAGGTGTGAAGTTGAGTAAGACTCAAAGCTTGACCACAGCATAAGAAAGAGAAAGGACGAAGGTCGTCCCCTATGCTTTTTTCATAGGCTCTATACGGTATGCCATGCTGAAGTACCGCACCTGATGTATGCCTTGCCACATGTCTGGCAGGAGGGTACAAAGGTGATCTAGGAGTAGATCACCAGATAGCGGTCAAAATTATCCTTAGAGGAATAAGGAAATGTTTCACGGTTATGGAGGTGATAAAGAGTTCGACGTAAAGAGTTACGTCGATGCAAGCTTAACACCTATCCGGATAGCTCTGAGTAGAGATACCGGATACGTATAATGGAGCAACAATTTGGAATAGTTCCAAGTGGAACGTGGTAGCAGCATCTACGATATAAAGTTTTGCGAAATACAAAGGGATCTGAATATGGAAAGACCCGTTGACTACAACCTCTCTCACAAGCATAACATGATCAAACCCAGAACTCTTTGAGTGTTTATCACATAGTGATGTGAACTAGATCATTGAGTCTAGTAGACTCTTGGATGTTGGTCACATGGCGATGTGACCTGTGAGTGTTAATCACATGGCGATGTGAACTAGATTATTGACTCTATTGCAAGTGGGAGACTGTTGGAAATATGCCCTAGAGGCAATAATAAATTAGTTATTATTATATTATATTTCATTGTTCATGATAATCGTTTATTATCCATGCTAGAATTGTATTGATAGGAAACTTAGATACATGTGTGGATACATAGACAACACCATGTCCCTAGTAAGCCTCTAGTTGACTAGCTCGTTGATCAATAGATGGTTACGGTTTCCTGACCATGGACATTGGATGTCGTTGATAACGGGATCACATCATTAGGAGAATGATGTGATGGACAAGACCCAATCCTAAGCCTAGCACAAAGATCGTGTAGTTCGTATGCTAAAGCTTTTCTAATGTCAAGTATCATTTCCTTAGACCATGAGATTGTGCAACTCCCGGATACTGTAGGAGTGCTTTGGGTGTGCCAAACTTCACAACGTAACTGGGTGGCTATAAAGGTACACTACAGGTATCTCCGAAAGTATCTGCTGGGTTGGCACAAATCGAGACTGGGATTTGTCACTCCGTGTAACGGAGAGGTATCTCTAGGCCCACTCGGTAGGACATCATCATAATGTGCACAATGTGACGAAGGAGTTGATCACGGGATGATGTGTTACGGAACGAGTAAAGAGACTTGTCGGTAACGAGATTGAACAAGGTATCGGGATACCGATGATCGAATCTCGGGCAAGTATCGTACCTCTAGACAAAGGGAATTGAATACGGGATTGATTGAATCCTCGACATCGTGGTTCATCCGATGAGATCATCGTGGAACATGTGGGAGCCAATATGGGTATCCAGATTCCGCTGTTGGTTATTGGCTGGAGAGGTGTCTCGGTCATGTCTGCATGGTTCCAGAACCCGTAGGGTCTATACACTTAAGGTTCGATGACGCTAGGGTTATAGGGAATAGATATACATGGTTACCGAATGTTGTTCGGAGTCCCGGATGAGATCCCGGACATCACGAGGAGTTCCGGAATGGTCCGGAGGTAAAGATTTATATATGGGAAGTCCTGTTTTGGTCACCGGAAAAGTTTCGGGTGCTATCGGTAACGTACCGGGACCACCGGGAGGGTCCCGAGGGTCCACCAGGTGGGGCTACCTACCCCAGAGGGCTGCGTGGGCCAAGTGTGAAGGGGGACCAGCCCCAGGTGGGCTGGTGCACCCCCCCCCCCACCAGGGCCCAGGGCAAAGAGAGAAGGGAAAAGGGGGAAACCCTAGGCTCAGATGGGCCTAAGGCCCACCTAGTGGTGCGCCCCCCTCTCTCCCCCCTTGGCCGCCCCCTAGATGGGATCTAGGGCTGGCCGCCACCCCTAGGGGTGGAAACCTAGGTGGAGGCGCAGCCCCTCCCTTTCCCCTATATATAGTGGGGGGTCGTGCTGCTGCTGGATGGAGTCTTCCCCAACCTCTCCTTCTCCCCTTGCTGGATCAAGGCATAGGAGACGTCACCGGGCTGTACGTGTGTTGAACACGGAGGTGCCGTCCGTTCGGCACTAGGATCATCGGTGATTTGGATCACGACGAGTACGACTCCATCAACCCCGTTCACTTGAACGCTTCCGCTTAGCGATCTACAATGGTATGTAGATGCAGTCTCCTTCCCTCATTGCTAGATTACTCCATAGATTGATCTTGGTGATGCGTAGAAAATTTTGAATTTCTCTACGTTCCCCAACACGTTTTACCCTTAGTAGAAACGATAGATACGTGTCAGTTCCCCTTCTTTCAGTGGGATCAAGCACTATAAGATCGAACCCACTACAAAGCACCTCTACCTGTTGCAAGACAAATATATCAAGTTGGTCAAACAAAACCCAAATATAGGAGAAAAAATACGAGGCTATAAGCAATCATGAATATAAGAGATCAAAGAAACTCAAATAACTTTCATGGATAAAAAGATAGATCTGATCATAAACTCAAAGTTCATCTGATCCCAACAAACACACCGTAAAAATAGTTGCATCATATGGATCTCCAAGAGACCATTGTATTTAGAATCAAACAAGAGAGAGGAAGCCATCTAGCTACTAACTATGGACCCAAAGGTCTACAAATAACTACTCACGCATCATCGGAGAGGCACCAATGGAAGTGGTGAACCCCTCCGTGATGGTGTCTAGATTGGATCTGGTGGTTCTGGACTCTGCGGCGGCTGGAATTGATTTTTGTCGACTCCCCTAGGGTTTCTGGAATATTGGGGCATTTATAGAGAAAAGAGGCAGTCCGGGGGGCACCCGATGATATTTGGAAATGGGAAGAGTTTTGGGATGTACCGGGTAGAAATCGGGTCACCCAAAGGGGTTCTGGACACCCCCGGGAGGTTAATGGTCCATATTGGCCAAAGGGGGGAACACACCATCCCACAAGGGTCTGGCATGCCCCTCCAAGGCCACATCCCTTGGGGAGAGAATGATCCTCCAAATTCGTTTCCTCTCCCACCTTTCCTTCCCTCTCCGTCAAATATGGAGGGGGGGCAGGGCAGGAACCCAAGTAGGATTCGGTCCTACTTGGGGCGCCTCCTGGCCTCTCCCCTCTCCCCCACCTATGTATATGTGGGAGGAGGCGCCACACATAACCACGACAATCTATTAGCCGTGTGCGGCACCCCTTCCACCGTTTACACCCTCGGTCATATTTTCGTAGTGCTTAGGTGAAGCCCTGCGGACATAGCATCACCATCACCCTCACCATGTCGTCGTGCTACCGGAACTCATCTGCTACTTCACCTGTCTTGCTGGATCAAGAAGTCGAGGACGTCACTGAGCTGAACGTGTACTAAACGTGGAGGTGTCGTACGTTCGGTACTTGATCGGTTGGATCACAAAGAAGTTCTACTACATAACCCGCGTTAATAAAACGTTTTCGCTTACGGTCTACCACGGTACGTAGACACACTCTCCCCCTTGTTGCTATGCATCTCCATGGATAGATCTTGTGTGTGCGTAGATCTTTTTTGCTTTTGATGCAACGTTTCCCAAATAGTGACATCCGAGCCAGGTCTATGTGTAGATGATATGCACAAGTAGAACAAAAAGAGTTGTGGGCAGTGATAGTCATACCACTTACCACCAACATCTTATTTTGATTCGGCCGTATTGTGAGATGAAGTGGCTCGGACCAACCTTAGATGTCCATGTACATGAGACCGGTTCCACCAACTGATATGCAACTTGTTTTGCATAAAGGTGGTTGGCGGGTGTTTGTTTCTCCTACTTTAGTTGAATCAAATTTGACTACGGTCGGTCCTTGAAGAAGGTTAAAACAGCAAACTTGAAAAATCACCGTTGTCGCTTTTGCCGTAGGTAAGAACTATTTTTGCTAGAAGCCCGTAGCAGCCACCTAAAACTTGCAACAACAAAGTAGAGGATGTCTAACTTGTTTTTGTAGGGCATGTTGTGATGTGATATGGTAAAGACGTGATGCGATATACATTGTTGTATGAGATGATCATGTGTTGTAATATCGACAACCCGCAGGAGCCTTTGGGTTGTATCTTGATTGTTGTATGAAATGCGAACGCCATGCAATTGCTTTACTTTATCGCTATGCGTTAGCAATAGTTGTAGAAGCTATAGTTGGCGAGACAGCCCGGCGCAAGGATGGAGATCAAGGTGTCGAGGCGGTGACGATGGAGATCTTGACGATGCTTTGGAGATGGAGATCAAAAGCACAAGTTGATGATGGCCATATCGTGTCACATATTTTGATTGCATGTGATGTTTATCCTTTATGCATCTTATTTTGCTTAGAACAGAGGTAGCGTTATAAGATGATACCTTCACTAAATTTCAAGATAAAATTGTTCTCCCCGGGTATGCACCGTTGCTAAAGTTCGTCATTTCGAAGCACCTCATGATGATCGGGTGTGATAGACTCTACGTTCACATACAACGGGTGTAAGAAAGTTTTGCACATGCAGAATACTTGGGTTACACTTGACGAGCCTAGCATGTACAGACATGGTCTCGGAACACTGGAGACCGAAAGGTCAAACGTGAGTCATATAGTAGATATGATCAACATAGAGATGTTCACCACTGATGACTACCCCATCTCACGTGATGATTGGACATGGGTTAGTTGATTTGGATCATTTATCACTTAGAAAACTTGAGGGATGTTGAGTTAAGTGGGAGTTCATTAATAATTTGATTAAATAGAACTTAATTTCTGATGAACTTAGTCCTGGTAGTATTTGCAAATCTATGTGGTAGATCAATAGATCGCTATGTAGCTCCCCTATTTTTTGATATGGTCCTTGAGAAAAATAAGTTGAAAGATGATAATAGCAATGATGCGGACTAGGTCCGTGATCTGAGGATTATCCTCATTGCTGCACAGAAGAATTATGCCCTTGATGCACCGCTAGGTGACAGACCTATTATAGGAGCAGATGTAGACGTTATGAACATTGGGCAAGCTCGATATGATGACTACTTAATAGTTTAGTGTGCCATGCTTCATGGCTTAGAACCGGGACTTCAAAAATGTTTTGAATGCAACGGAACATATGATATGCTCCAAGAGCTGAAATTGGTATTTCAGACTCATGCCCGTGTCGAGAGGTATGAGACCTCTGACATAGACTTTGCCTACAAGATGGAGGAGAATAGCTGAGCCAGTGACCATGTCCTCAGAATGTCTGGGTACTATAATCGCGTGAATCAAGTGGGAGTTAATCGTCCAAATACGATAGCGATTGACAGAGTTCTCTAGTCACTATCACCAAGCTACTAGAACTTCGTGATAAACTATAATATGCAAGGGATGATGAAAACGATTCCCGAGCTCTTCGCGATGCTGAAATCAGCAAAGGTAGAAATCAAGATAGAGCATCAAGTATTGATGGTTAACAAGACCACTAGTTTCAAGAAAAATGGCAAAGGGAAAGAATGGGGACTTCATGAAGAATGGCAAGCAAGTTGCCACTCCCGTGAAGAAGCCCAAAGATGGACCTAAGCCTGAAACTAAGTGCTTCTACTGCAAAAGGAATGGTCACTAGAAGCGGAACTGCCCCAAATACTTGGTAGATAAGAAGGATGGCAAGGTGAACTAAGGTATATTTGATATACATGTTATTGATGTGTACCTTACTAGTATTCGGAGTAGCCCCTGGGTATTTGATACTGGTTCAGTTGCTAAGATTAGTAACTCGAAACAGGAGTTGCAGAATAAACAGAGACTAGTTAAGGGCGAGGTGACGATCCGTGTTGGAAGTGATTCCAAGGTTGATACGATCACCATCACACACTCTCTCTACCTTCGGGAATAGTGTTGAGCCTAAATATATGTTATTTGGTGTTTGCGTTGAGCATGAACAAGATTAGATCTTGTTTATTGCAATACGATTATTCATTTCAGTCGGAGAATAATTGTTGTTCTGTTTACATGAATAAAACCTTCTATGGTCATAAACTCAATGCAAATGGTTTATTGAATCTCGATCGTAGTGATACATATATTCATAATATTAATTCCAAAACATACAAATTTGATAATATAGTGCAACATACTTGTGGCACTACCGTTTAGGTCATATTGGTGTAAAGCGCATAAAGAAACTCCATGCAGATGGACTTTTGGAATCACTAGATTATGAATCATTTGATACTTGCGAACCATGCCTCATGGGCAAGATGACTAAAACTCCATTCTCTGGAACAATGGAGCGAGCTAATTACTTATTGGAAATAATACATACCGATGTATGCGGTCCAATGGGCGTTGAGGCACGTGGCGGGTATCATTATTTCCTGACCTTCACAGATGATTTGAATAGATATGGGCATATCTACTTGATGAAACACAATTCTGAAACATTTGAAAAGTTTTAAGAATTTCAAAGTGAAGTGGAGAATCGTCGTAACAAGAAAATAAAGTTTCTATGATCTGATCATGGAGGCGAATATTTGAGTTAGGAGTTTGGTCTTCATTTAAAACAATGTGGAATTGTTTCACAACTCACGCCACTTGGAACACCACAGCGTAATGGTGTGTCTGAATGTCGTAACCATACTTTATTAGATATGGTGCGTTCTATGATGTCTCTTACCGATTTACCACTATTGTTTTGGGGTTATGCATTAGAGACAGCCACATTCACGTTAAATAGGGCACCATCTAAATCCGTTGAGACGATGCCGTATGAACTATGGTTTGGCAAGAAACCTAAGTTGTCGTTTCTTAAAGTTTGGGGATGCGACACTTATGTCAAAAGTCTTCAGCCTGATAAGCTCAAACCTAAATCGGAGAAGTGCGTCATCATAGGATACCCTAAAGAAACTATTGAATACACCTTCTACCACAGATCCGAAGGCAAGATCTTTGTTGCTAAGTATGGGTCCTTTGTAGAGAAGGAGTTTCTCTAGAAAGAAGTGAGTGGGAGGAAAGTAGAACTTGATGAGGTAATTGTACCTTCTCTTGAATTGGGAAGTAGCACATCACAGAAATCCGTTCCCGTGATGCCTACAACCTCTAGAGAGGAACCTAATGATGATGATTATGAAACTTCAGATCAAGTTACTACTGAACTTCGTAGGTCAACGAGAACACGTTCTGCACTAGAGTGGTACGGTAATCCTGTCCTGGAAGTCATCTTACTAGACCAAGGCGAACCTACGAACTATGAAGAAGTTATGATGAGCCTAGATTCTGACAGATGGCTTGAGGCCATGAAATCTGAGATAGGATCCATGTATGAGAACAAAATGTGGACTTGATACGTCTCTAGCGTATCTATAATTTTTTATTGTTCCATGCTATATTATGTCCTATTTTGGACATTATTGGGCTTTATTATAAACTTTTATATTTTTTGGGACTAACCTATTAACCAGAGGCCCAGCCTAGAATAGTTGTTTTTTGCCTATTTTAGAGTTTCACAAAAAAAGAATATCAAACGGAGTCCAAACGGAATGAAACCTTCGGGGACGTGATTTTCGGAACGAACATGATCCAGAGGACTTGGACCCTATGTCAATAAAGCAACAAGGAGGGCACGAGGTAGGGGCGCGCCTACCCCCCAGGCACGCCCTCCACCCTCCTGGGGCCCATGTTGCTCCAGCGACGTACTTCTTCCTCCTATATATACCTATGTACCCCCAAACTACCAGATATGGAGCCAAAACCCTAATTCCACTACCGTAACTTTCTGTACCCGTGAGATCCCATCTTGGGGCCTTTTCTGGAGCTCCGCCGGGGGGGCATCGATCACGGAGGGATTCTACATCAACACCATAGCCTCTCTGATGGAGTGTGAGTAGTTTACTTCAGACCTTCGGGTCCATATTTATTAGCTAGATGGCTTCTTCTCTCTTTTTGGATCTCAATACAAAGTTCTCCCCCTCTCTTGTGGAGATCTATTCGATGTAATCTTCTTTTGTGGTGTGTTTGTTGAGACCGATGAATTGTGGGTTTATGATCAAGTTTATCTATGAACAATATTTGAATCTTCTCTGAATTCTTTTATGTATGATTGGTTATCTTTGCAAGTCTCTTCGAATTATCAGTTTGGTTTGGCCTACTAGATTGATCTTTCTTGCAATGGGAGAAGTGCTTAGCTTTGGGTTCAATCTTACGGTGTCCTTTCCCAGTGACAGTAGGGGCAGCAAGGCACGTATTGTATTGTTGCCATCGAGGATAAAAAGATGGGGTTTATATCATATTGCATAATACATCATGTCATCTTGCTTAAAGCATTACTCTGTTGTTTTGAACTTAATACTCTAGCTGCATGCTGGATAGCGGTCGATGTGTGGAGTAATAGTAGTAGATGCAGGCAGGAGTCGGTCTATTTGTCTCGGATGTGATGCCTATATACATGATCATACCTAGATATTCTCATAACTATGCTCAGTTCTGTCAATTGCCCAACAGTAATTTGTTTACCCACCGTAATACTATGCTCTCGAGAGAAGCCACTAGTGAAATCTATGGCCCCCGGGTCTATTTTCCATCATATTAATCTTCCGTCAACAAGCTATTTCCTTTTCCGTTTATTTTGCTTTCTTTACTTTGCATCTTTATCATAAAAATACCAAAAATATTATCTTATCATATCTATCAGATCTCACTTTCGTATGTGACCGTGAAGGGATTGACAACCCCTTTATGGCATTGGTTGTGAGGATTTTATTTGTTTGTGTAGGTGCGAGGGACTCGTGCGTGGCCTCCTATGGGATTGATACCTTGGTTCTCAAAAACTGAGGGAAATACTTATGCTACTTTGTTGCATCACCCTTTCCTCTTCAAGGGAAAACCAACGTAGTGCTCAAGAGGTAGTAGCACTTTGGTGGACTTGCCCGATGATCGGCGAGCCATAGAGAATAAATGGATCTTCAAGAAGAATACTGATGTTGATGGTAATGTTACTGTCTACAAAGCTCGACTTGTCGCAAAAGGTTTTCGACAAGTTCAAGGGGTTGACTACGATGAGACTTTCTCACCCGTAGCGATGCTTAAGTGTGTCCGAATCATGTTAGCAATTGCCGTATTTTATGATTATGAAATCTGGAAAATGGACGTCAAAACTGCATTCCTTAATGGATTTATTAAGGAAGAGTTGTATATGATGCAACCAGAAGGTTTTTTCGATCCTAAAGGTGCTAACAAAGTGTGCAAGCTCCAACGATCCATTTTTGGACTGGTGCAAGCATCTCGGAGTTGGAACATACACCTTGATGAGGTGATCAAAGCATATTGTTTTATACAGACTTACGGTGAAGCCTGTATTTACAAGAAAGTGAGTGGGAGCTCTGTCGCGTTTCTGATATTATATGTGGATGACATATTGTTGATTGGAAATGATATAGAATTTATGGATAGCATAAAAGGATGTTTGAATAAGAATTTTTCAATGAAAGACCTCGGTGAAGCTGCTTATATATTGGACATCAAGATCTATAGGGATAGATCGAGATGCTTAATAGGACTTTCACGAAGCACATACTTGGCAAAAGTTTCGAAGAAGTTCAAAATAGATTAGTCAAAGAAGGGTTATTGCTTGTGTTGTAAGGTGTGAAGTTGAGTAAGACTCAAAACCCGACCACGACAGAAGATAGAGAGAGAATGACAGTCATCCCCAATGCCTCAGCCGTAGGTTCTATAAAGTATGTCATGCTATGTACCAAACCTGGTGTGTACCTTGCCATGAGTTTGGCAAGGGGGAACAATAGTGATCCAGGAGTAGATCATTGGGCAGCGGTCAAAATTATCCTTAGTTACCTAAGAGTACTAAGGAGATATTTCTTGGTTATGGAGGTAATAAAGACTTCGTCGTAAAGGGTTATGTCGATGCAAGCTTTAATGCCCATTCGGATGACTGCGTCTCAATCTGGATACATATTGAAAGTGGGCGAAATTAACTAGAGGAGCTCCAGACAGAGCTTTGTAGACATAGAAATTTGCATAATACATACGGATCTGAATGTGACAGACCCGTTGACTAAACTTCTCTCACAAGCAAAACATGATCACACCTTAGTACACTTTGGGTGTTAATCACATGGCAATGTGAACTAGATTATTGACTCCACCAAACTCTTTGGGTGTTGGTCACATGGCGATGTGAACTATGGGTGTTAAATCACATTGTGATGTGAACTAGATTATTGACTCAAGTGGGATAATGATGGAAATATGCACTAGAGGCAATAATAAAATGGTTATTATTAAATTTCCTTTATCATGATAAAGGTTTATTATTCATTCTAGAATTGTATTGATTGGAAACTTAAATACATGTGTGAATACATAAACAAATCCCGTGTCCCTAGTGAACCTCTACTAGACTAGCTCATTGATCAAATATGGTTAAGGTTTCCTAACCATAGACATGTGTTTTCATTTGATAACGAGATCAAATCATTAGGAGAATGATGTGATGGACAAGACCCATCTGTTAGCTTAGCATATGATCGTTCAGTTTATTGCTACTACTTTCTTGAATGTCAAATACATGTTCCTTCGACCATGAGATCATGCAACTCCCGAAACCGGAGGAATACCTTGTGCGCTATCAAACGTCACAATGTAACTGGGTGATCATAAAGATGCTCTACAGCTATATCCGAAGGTGTTTGTTGAGTTGGCTTGGATCGAGATTGGGATTTGTCACTCCGAGTATCCGAGAGGTATCTCTGGGCCCTCTCGGTAATACACATCATAATAAGCCTTGCAAGCAAATGACTAAGCAGTTAGTTATGAGATGATGTATTACGAAACTGAAAGCACAAGTGCTCCCTAGGTGGTTTTGATAATTGATGACAACATATCTCTTGTTGGACTAACATTTCTATCTAGCATGTTTCAGATAAGTTCAACAATGGAGTGGCATGGACTAAAGGTTGTGGGAACTCCTTCAAGATGCTAAGGACAAATGATTGGCTAAAGCTTAAAGCTCAAGACTCTTCATTTTACATTTTAGTGATCCAAGATCACATTGAGTCCATAGGAAAAGCCAATACTATCAAGGAGGGATGAGGTGTTGCTTAATGAGCCTCTTGCTTCATGTGCTTAATGATATGCTCCAAAATCCTCAGCTACTTTCCCACTTCCACATATGACCTAAACCCTAAGCCAAACTCGGTCCTACCAATTCTTTCTATCCGGCGCCATCGAGTTTCACTTGTCATAAGCCACTGCCAAACCCTAGCAATTCGGTTCTACCGATAGGGATCTCGGTCTCACCGAGACGGGATTGCAAACTCTCTGTTTCCCTTTCGTAACTTTTCGGTCTCACCGAAAGAGCGAATCGGTCCCACCGAGATTGCAGTGTAAACTCTTTGTTTCCTTTTTGTAACTTTTTGGTCTCACCAAAAGAGCAAATCGGTCCCACCGAGTTTATCTGACCAACTCTCTGGTTAGCTTATTACCAAACTCGGTCTCACCGAGTTTGTGTAATCGTTCTCACCGAGATTACGTTATGCCCAAACCCTAACCATATCGGTCCTACCGAGTTGCATGTCAGTCCCACCGAAAATCTCTAACGGTCACTAGGTTTACCTTTTCGGTCCGACCGAGTTTGTTGATTCGGTCCCACCGAGATTGGAAAACTGTGTGTAACGGTTGGATTTTGTGTGGAGGCTATATATACCCCTCCACCTCCTCTTCATTCGTGGAGAGAGCCATCAGAACACATACACAATTCCAACTCATATGTTCTGAGAGAGAACCACCTACTCATGTGTTGAGACCAAGATATTCCATTCCTACCATATGAATCTTGATCTCTAGCCTTCCCCAAGTTGCTTTCCACTCAAATCTTCTTTCCACAAAATCCAAATCCTATGAGAGAGAGTTGAGTGTTGGGGAGACTATCATTTGAAGCACAAGAGCAAGGAGTTCATTACCTACACACCATTTGTTACTTCTTGGAGAGTGGTGTCTCCTAGATTGGCTAGGTGTTACTTGGGAGCCTCCGACAAGATTGTGGAGTTGAACCAAGGAGTTTTTAAGGGCAAGGAGATCGCCTACTTCGTGAAGATCTACCGCTAGTGAGGCAAGTCCTTCGTGGGCGATGGACATGGTGGGATAGACAAGGTTGCTTCTTCGTGGACCCTTCGTGGGTGGTTGCTTCTTCGTGGACCCTTCATGGGTGGTTGCTTCTTCCTGGACCCGTCGTGGGTGGAGCCCTCCGTGGACTCGTGCAACCATTACCCTTCGTGGGTGGAGCCCTCCGTGGACTCGCGCAACCATTACCCTTCGTGGGTGGAGCCCTCCGTGGACTCGCGCAACCGTTACCCTTCGTGGGTTGAAGTCTCCATCAACGTGGATGTAGGATAGCACCACCTATCCGAACCACGGGAAAAACATCCATGTCTCCAATTGCGTTTGAATTCTCCAAACCCTTCCCTTTACATTCTTGCAAGTTGCATGCTTTACTTTCCGCTGCCAATATACTCCTTGCATACTTGCTTGATATGTATTGTGAATGTTGAAATTATGCCTAAACTCCACTTAAACCGAAAAAGCCTAAAAATTGCAACTTTAGCACTAAGTGTCTAATCACCCCCCTCTAGACACATCTACTTCGAGATCCTACAAGTGGTATCAGAGCTGTGGTCTCCATTGCCTTGGTTTAATCACCATTAGAGGAAGATGGATGTGTCTACCTTAGGGTGTCTTAGACATAGAGTGCCTATTCTTGATGGAGAGTATTTTCATGAGTGGAAAAATGAGATGCTTGTAATTTTCAATCAATATCATTTGAACAAGTATATTGCTAGCCCTTGTGCACCTCATATTGATCCTTTGCATCCTACCCTAGATGAAGATATTGACATGATTCGCAATCTTAGAATTATTGAGCTCATCATTAGAGGATTGCCCAAAAATTTGATTGCTACTTTGCCTACTCTTAATTGTGCCTATACTATATGGAAATTTCTTGAGGAACGATTTCCCGATCATTCCTTGAAAACTTTGGATGAAATTCTCCATAAATCTATTGCCTTGAGTAAGATGAACTCTAGTGATCCTAGTTTTGGTAATTGTCTATTTGAACTTACCAATCTTAAGCATGCTAAAGGAGATGTTGGAATCATTAGTGATATCATATTCGAAGCTATAAGAATTCATAAAAGTGACCACTTTGATGATCATTTATCTAATGAATTACCCTTTCTCGGAAATGATGAGTCACAAGATCATGATGAACATGGATACTATGATGATGATGATAGTGACTTCGATCTTGATGATGCAATGAGACATTTTGGTCTTATGGAAAATCTTCGGGGATATGAATCAGGAGGAAAGGAATGGGTTCTTAATAGTGGATGTACTGATCATATGACCGGAGATGAAGAGATGTTTCGTGAGCATGCTGAAAATGACGGCCCTCGAAAATATGTCACCTTTGGTGATAATTCAAAGGGTAAAGTGGTTGGCCTTGGTAAGGTGGCCATCTCACATGATAGTTCCATTCAAAATGTCATGCTCGTTGAATCTCTCGGCTACAACTTACTTTCAGTATCTAGACTTGCTGATTTCGGTTTGAATGTCCTATTTACTGAGGTAGATTGCCAAGTATTTCATCGAGACAATCATAAAATGGTCTTTACCGGTATGCGTAGAGGTGATCTTTACATTGTCGATTTCTCTAAAAAGGCACAACCTAAAACTTTCTTTGTTGCTAAATCCTTAAAAGGTTGGTTGTGGCATAGACGACTAGGTCACGTTGGCATGAGAAACCTTGACAAGCTTATTAAAGGAAATCATATCCTTGGAGTTAACGATGTCATATTTGATAAGGATAGACTTTGCAGTGCTTGTCAAGCAGGTAAACAGGTTGGAGGAAGGCATCCCGTGAAGAACATCATGACCACAAGAAGGCCACTCGAGCTACTTCATATGGATCTTTTTGGTCCCAACGCCTACAAGAGTCTCAGTGGAAATTCTTTTGGTCTAGTTATAGTTGATGATTTTTCAAGATTTACGTGGGTGTTCTTTCTTAATGACAAGTCGCAGGTCCAGAACATCTTCAGAAACTTCGCTAGGAAGGCCCAAAATCAGTTTGACGTGAAGATCAAGAAGGTTCGGAGTGACAACGGAACAGAGTTCAAGAATGCAAATGTGGACACCTTTCTTGACGAAGAAGGGATTTCACACGAGTTCTCAGCTACGTACACACCTCAACAAAATGGAGTTGTTGAGAGGAACAATCGGACGCTCATCGAAATGGCAAGAACGATGCTTGATGAATACAGGACGCCGAAGCACTTTTGGGCAGAAGCGGTTGAGACAGCTTGTCACGCAAAAAATCGCTTATATCTTCACAAGCTACTCGGCAAGACGGCATACGAGCTTCTCACCGGTAACGAACCCCAAGTTGGATACTTTCGAGTATTCGGCTCAAAGTGCTACATTCTTGATAAGCATCATTGTTCAAAGTTTGCTCCTAAACCTCATGAAGGTTTTCTACTTGGTTATGGCTCAAACTCTCACACTTACCGTGTCTGCAACAATTTCACCCGAAAGGTTGAAGAGACGGTAGATGTGAAGTTTGATGAATCTAATGGCTCGCAAGTAGAGCAATTGCCAATTGATGTAGGAGACAAAGACCCTTCAGAAGCAATCCAAGACTTGTCCATTGGCAAAATTCGTCCAACAGAGGTGAAGGAGAGTACTTCATCCGTCCAAGTGGAAGCTTCTACTTCACGACAAGGTGAACCAAGAATCTACACGGAAGCATCCACAAGTGGGACACACCAAGATGAAGAAGACAAGGAAATGCATCAAGACGAACATCAACAACCTCTTTCTCCACCACGACAAGAGAACGACGACGTCAACAATGAAGAAGGCCAAGAAGAGGAACAAGATGAAGAAGATTTTCAACGAAGACCCAAGCAAAAGCTCTCACGAGTTCGAGCAAGAATTGCCAAAGATCATCCCGTCGAGTAAATCCTCAATGATATACAAACTGGGAGAATCACTCGCTCAAAAACTCGTTTAGCTAACTTTTGTGAAAACTATTCATTCATCTCTAGCATTGAACCTATGAAGGTTGAAGAAGCATTGGAAGATCCGGATTGGATAAACACTATGCATGAAGAGCTACACGATTTTGAGAGAAACCAAGTTTGGACATTGGTTGAGAAGCCCGACAACAACCACAACATCATTGGTACCAAATGGGTGTTTCGCAACAAGCAAGATGAAGATGGACAAGTGGTTCGCAACAAAGCACGTCTCGTCGCCCAAGGGTACACACAAGTCGAAGGTATGGACTATGGTGAGACATATGCTCCCGTTGCTAGACTTGAGTCCATTCGCATCTTACTTGCCTATGCTAATCACCATAATATCACCTTGTACCAAATGGACATTAAAAGTGCTTTTCTAAATGGTGAAATAGAGGAGGAATTTTATGTCAAATAACCTCCCGGCTTTATCAATCCTAAGAAACCAAATCATGTTTACAAACTTCACAAAGCTCTTTATGGTCTTAAACAAGCTCCTAGAGCATGGTATAAATGCTTGACCAAGTTCCTTATTACAAGTGGATTTGAAATTGGTAAAATTGATTCTACTCTTTTTACTAAAAGGGTTAATGGAGAACTATTTGTATGCCAAATTTATGTCGATGATATCATATTTGGTTCAACTAACCCTCTCTTTAGTGAAAAGTTTGGAAAGCTAATGTCAGAGAAGTTTGAGATGTCTATGATGAGTGAACTCAAATTCTTTCTCGGTTTGCAAATCAAGCAAACTAAGGAAGGTACATTTGTCTCTCAAACGAACTACACCAAGGACTTATTCAAGAAGTTCAATATGCAAGAATGCAAAGGTATGTCTACACCCATGCCTACTAGTGGACATAATGATTTGACCAAAGATGGTGAACCGGTTGATCAAAAGGTTTATCGCTCTATGATTGGTTCATTGTTATACCTATGTGCTTCACGTCCCGATATTATGCTAAGTGTGTGCATGTGTGCACGATATCAAGCTGCTCCTAAAGAATGTCATCTTAAGGCTGTGAAAAGGATAGTGAGATATTTAATCCATACACCAAATTTTGGCATTTGGTATCCTAAGAGGTCTTCTTTTGATCTTGTTGGCTATTCCGACTCGGATTATGCCGGAGACAAGGTTGATAGAAAGTCCACTTCGGGTACTTGTCAATTTCTTGGTAGATCTCTTGTGTCTTGGTCTTCCAAGAAACAAAACTCGGTATCCTTATCCACCGCCGAAGCGGAATACATTGCCGCTGGTTCATGTTGTGCTCAATTACTTTGGATGACCCAAACTCTTAAAGATTATGGGATTTATGTGAAACATGTTCCACTACTTTGTGACAATGAAAGTGCTATCAAAATTGGTCATAATCCTGTACAACATTCTCGAACTAAGCATATTGAAGTTCGTCATCATTTCATTCGAGATCATGTTGCTAAGGGTGACATTAATCTTAAGCACGTTCGCACCGATAAGCAATTAGCGGATATATTTACTAAACCTCTTGATGAGAAAGTATTTTGCAGGTTGAGAGGTGAATTGAACATCATTGATGCTTCAAACTTGGACTAGAAACTCCATTGGATACATGCAAGACATGAGCTTATGACTAATCCATGATATATCTCTTATGATGACTATCTTATGTCTTGGATATATTTGTACCTTGCATGTTGTCTAACCCATGTAGGTGCTTGGTTGAATCTAATTCCATGAGATTGTGACTCACTCACATCTTGAGCAATCTCTACATCACCAAGACTCTACACAATGGTGGTTGAAGACAAGGAAGCACAAAACCATTCAAACATATCCTTTGACAAATTCTATGTTGAGCTTCATGATTGTCATTTTTGGATACACAAGTGCTCTTCCTTGCAAGAACTAACCCATGTAGGTAGATGAACTCAAACTCCAAGTGGTGCTCCCAACTCTTGATGAGCTACATCAACCTTGAGCACCCACACAAGTTCAACTACATGACCAAGAACCACACCACCACCCAAGGTATGTTATTCCATCTTAGAGAAGCTTTACTCCAAGACATGAGTCAAAGCAACTCAACAAGATGTGAATACATCAAGATGCTTAAACGAAAAATGGTAACCCCATTTTGAGCTTAAACGATGAGTATGACCTATGATCAAGTGTTCTCACTTGACTCCTAAGTCAATATACTCTAACATAGGTGACTATGTCACCGCCCAACTCTAGATGAAGTTCTCTTTTGTTCTTTTTGTGTGTATCTCATGCATGTTTAGTTTCTTTCTCTTTTTCAAAAACAAAAAAAACTCCATCTAGATTTTTTAGTCTCTTCTCTTTTCTTTCTGTTTATGTTCTGCATTTTCTGCATTTAATTCCTTGCAAATCCTTCAGGTGATTCATTGCAAATCTTTGTGAGATCCTACATGTCTAGTGAGCTGAGGTGACAAGTGTTTTTCTCTGTGTGAACTCGGTTTCACCGACTTGTAATTTTCGGTCCAACCGAATCTTTTCGGTGCCACCGAAACATACCACTCGGTGCCACCGACTTCGCAACAGGAAAAACAGTTTGCCACTTTTTCTATATTTCTTCTGATCCAGCTCTACTCAATGAATCTTGTCCTCTACAAGCATCACAGTTTTATCCATTGCTTTGTGCTGAGTCTCAAGGACCAAA
Source organism: Triticum urartu (assembly GCF_056163025.1). Taxonomy (NCBI): domain Eukaryota; kingdom Viridiplantae; phylum Streptophyta; class Magnoliopsida; order Poales; family Poaceae; genus Triticum; species Triticum urartu. The sequence goes on along the minus strand of NC_141873.1, from coordinate 478,773,850 downwards.
CCTATACGACGGATTCCAGAAAGCCCTTCTTGGAAATTGATGTCAAAGGGGGAGAGAGAGATCACATCAAAGCTTGTAGGAGAGAGAGATCACATCAAGGGAGAGAAAAAGTCTCAAGGACCAAACCTACAAGAGAGAAAGTATTAAGGGGGAGAGAGAGACTTCCAGGGGGAGAGAATACTCAAGGATCCCAGATGTCCCAGATGCTTGATGCTTGATGTTCAAGAGGAGATATGTCACATGTCTTTTTAGGGGGAAAGACATGTTCATTTGTATCTTTCAGCTCTGATTTGCTGTTCCTTATCTTCTCCCAATATCCCATGTAAGATTCTGGGGGAGCAAGACACCTAAGGGAAAGAAATCAGTCAAATTCATTGCATATCTTTATTCTTGGGGACATGTTGAATCCAATGTAGTACCTTGTACTCACTCTCTACATGTCATCCCAGTCTTGGTATTCTTGTGGTTTCTTTTGTTTGCTCTGGCTAGTGGATGTACCTGTGTTATCTAACTTTGTTTGTGCAGGTTCATTCCATCCTAAGCCAACTCAAGACCACAAGGTAAGTATATGCATCAAAATCATGAGTATGAGGAGTTCTTGCTTATGTACATACTGTTTGCAAGAAGGACTCATGAGCATGAAGGTATTTTCCTTGACAATCTTTTGCTCTGATGCATATGGCCAAGATACATGTAACACATTTCCTACTCTGTCATGGTTATGCTCTCACATGCCTCTATATTTCATATTTACATGAGTGCATACATGTAGGGGGGGCCTGTGCTTGTTACATGTCCTTCCAAAGCTTTACTTGCTGTTCTTTATATCTTTATCTAAAGCTTTGATGTATGTTGCCATCAATTACCAAAAAGGGGGAGATTGAAAGCACAAGTGCTCCCTAGGTGGTTTTGATAATTGATGACAACATATCTCTTGTTGGACTAACATTTCTATCTAGCATGTTTCAGATAAGTTCAACAATGGAGTGGCATGGACTAAAGGTTGTGGGAACTCCTTCAAGATGCTAAGGACAAAGGATTGGCTAAAGCTTAAAGCTCAAGACTCTTCATTTTACATTTTAGTGATCCAAGATCACATTGAGTCCATAGGAAAAGCCAATACTATCAAGGAGGGATGAGGTGTTGCTTAATGAGCCTCTTGCTTCATGTGCTTAATGATATGCTCCAAAATCCTCAGCTACTTTCCCACTTCCACATATGACCTAAACCCTAAGCCAAACTCGGTCCTACCGATTCTTTCTATCCGGCGCCACCGAGTTTCACTTGTCATAAGCCACTGCCAAACCCTAGCAATTCGGTTCTACCGATAGGGATCTCGGTCTCACCGAGATGGGATTGCAAACTCTCTGTTTCCCTTTCGTAACTTTTCGGTCTCACCGAAAGAGCGAATCGGTCCCACCGAGATTGCAGTGTAAACTCTTTGTTTCCTTTTTGTAACTTTTCGGTCTCACCGAAAGAGCAAATCGGTCCCACCGAGTTTACCTGACCAACTCTCTGGTTAGCTTATTACCAAACTCGGTCTCACCGAGTTTGTGTAATCGGTCTCACCGAGATTACGTTATGCCCAAACCCTAACCATATCGGTCCTACCGAGTTGCATGTCAGTCCCACCGAAAATCTCTAACGGTCACTAGGTTTACCTTTTCGGTCCGACCGAGTTTGTTGATTCGGTCCCACCGAGATTGGAAAAGTGTGTGTAACGGTTGGATTTTGTGTGGAGGCTATATATACCCCTCCACCTCCTCTTCATTCATGGAGAGAGCCATCAGAACACATACACAATTCCAACTCATATGTTCTGAGAGAGAACCACCTACTCATGTGTTGAGACCAAGATATTCCATTCCTACCATATGAATTTTAATCTCTAGCCTTCCCCAAGTTGCTTTCCACTCAAATCTTCTTTCCACAAAATCCAAATCCTATGAGAGAGAGTTGAGTGTTGGGGAGACTATCATTTGAAGCACAAGAGCAAGGAGTTCATTACCTACACACCATTTGTTACTTCTTGGAGAGTGGTGTCTCCTAAATTGGCTAGGTGTTACTTGGGAGCCTCCGACAAGATTGTGGAGTTGAACCAAGGAGTTTGTAAGGGCAAGGAGATCGCCTACTTCGTGAAGATCTACCGCTAGTGACGCAAGTCCTTCGTGGGCGATGGCCATGGTGGGATAGACAAGGTTGCTTCTTTGTGGACCCTTCGTGGGTGGTTGCTTCTTCGTGGACCCCTCGTGGGTGGTTGCTTCTTCGTGGACCCTTCGTGGGTGGAGCCCTCCGTGGACTCGCGCAACCATTACCCTTCGTGGGTGGAGCCCTCCGTGGACTCGCGCAACCGTTACCCTTCGTGGGTTGAAGTCTCCATCAACGTGGATGTAGGATAGCACCACCTATCCGAACCACGGGAAAAACATCCATGTCTCCAATTGCGTTTGAATTCTCCAAACCCTTCCCTTTACATTCTTGCAAGTTGCATGCTTTACTTTCCGCTGCCAATATACTCCTTGCATACTTGCTTGATATGTATTGTGAATGTTGAAATTATGCCTAAACTCCACTTAAACCGAAAAAGCCTAAAAATTGCAACTTTAGCACTAAGTGTCTAATCACCCCCCCTCTAGACACATCTACTTCTAGATCCTGAGTAAATAGACTTGCCGGTAACGAGATTGAACTAGGTATAGAGATACTGACGATCAAATCTCAGGCAAGTAACATACCGACAGACAAAGGGAATTACGTATGTTGTCATAACGGTTCGACCGATAAAGATCTTTGTGGAATATGTAGGAACCAATATGGGCATCCAGGTTCCGCTATTGGTTATTGACTGGAGAGGTGTCTCGGTCATATCTACATAGTTCTCAAACCCGTAGGGTCCTCACACTTAATGTTCATTGACAATATAGTGTTATATGAGTTATATGATTTGGCGACCGAATGTTGTTCGGAGTCCCAGATGAGATCGCGGACATGACGAGGAGCTCCGGAATGGTCCGTAGGAAAATATTAATATATAGGACGATGATATTTGGACACCGGAAGAGTTTCGGGATGTACCGGGTAGAAATCGGGTCACCCAAAGGGGTTCCGGACACCCCCGAGAGGTTAATGGGCCATATGGGCCAAAGGGGGGAACACACCAGCCCACAAGGGGCTGGCGTGCCCCTCCTAGGCCGTAGCCCTTGGGGAGAGAAGGAAAGGGTGGGTCGGCCTCCCCCTTCCTCCCCCCCTTTCCTTTCCCCCTCCGGCAAATATGGAAAGGGGGCGCGGCCAGGGAGGAGCCCGAGTAGGATTCGGTCCTACTTGGGGCGCCTCCTGGCCTCTCCCCTCTCCCCCACCTATATATATGTGGGAGGGGGTGACGGTGTCCTGGACTAGGGGGTACTCACCACATCGTCTCCCGATCAGTTGGATTGCGCCGAGGACCCCCATGGTCGTTTACTCATGGGCCAGTTCGATTAGCCGAAGACATATATGAGGAAGATTCCACAGGACTTGGTGATCAAGACAAGGACTCCTCTCCACCAACGTATTCGACTAGGACTCTTGTTATCCTAGGCCTCTGGTATGTTATATAAGCCGAGGCCAGGCTAGTCAATAGATGATAATGATATTATTCATCATACCCTTATGTTTTAGACCACAACATATGATCTCGAGGTAGATCAAGTCTGTACTTGATACTCCATCAATATAAACAAGAGCAGGACATGGGGTTTTACCTCCATCAAGAGGGCCCGAACCTGGGTAAACATCGTGTCCCCTGTCTCCTGTTACCCATCGATCCATGACACACAGCTTGGGACCCCCTACCCAAGATCTGCCGGTTTTGACACCGACAATGGTGCTTTCATTGAGAGTTCCGCTGTGTGATCGGGAAAGGATTAATGGCTCGCCCGCAGATCAACTGCGATGTCAGCATCTTCGTCGCCGGCTCGACCAGTCACCTCGTCTCGACCGAGGACCGCGCTCCATCTTTAATCGTCATGTTCGGACGGGGGCCTTCATCAACATCAACTCCGATCTCTATCAAGATGATGGAGGAATCATTCATGGAGCTCGGGGGCTCAACATCAACATTGCCCTCGGGCGACCGAGTTGTTTTTCCGAACAGCGAACTTGTATCCACTTCCACCACCTCCTCGAGCATCACTTTGACGATTCCTTTGGTGGAATTGTGCGGAATTGAGTCTACAACAACCATGTAAAATTTCATCGAGTTCCGATGGAGGAATCTCCAGCAATATACGATATATCGGAGCCCTGTCAAATCTAGACGGGAATCTGGATGAGTTTAGGGCGTGGTCTCCAGCAGCTAGCTCGGACGTCTTTGAGGCCTCTTTGAGGCACTCTTCACCATCGTGCCGGTGTCACACCAGTCCGGTAACATTGCTCCACGTCTGCCGACCTGTGCTAGACAGATCGTCGCTTCATCGAGCCGAGCCTAACCTTATCGGATCATCAGCTCGGCAAGCCGAACAAGAGTTCGGCATCGCGAAGAATAAATCATCACCAACATCACCGCCCCACAGACTACACAGAGCAGGCACACAGCATCGCCGCATGGTCACTTCATCAAGCCGGCATTGACCGCGTCACAAGTTATGACCCGCGTCGGCATGGCCACACTGTTGCTTCTTCAAGCCGGTGTCCCTCATGCCTGTAACACCCCGGATATGACTTTCCCAATTTGTACTCCAACTCTTGCCGTTTCCGGCGTTAAGTTATTTTATTTTCTCGGGTTCAGATTTTTGTCTCCGTGTGTTGTTGTCGTTGTCATGCATCTCATATCATGTCATCATGTGCATTGCATTTGCATACATGTTCATCTCATGCATTCGAGCATTTTCCCCGTTGTCCGTTTTGCATTCCGGCGCTTCGTTCTCCTCCGGTGGTCATTTCTAGCTTTCTTTCGTGTGTGGGGATTAAACATTTCCGGATTGGACCGAGCCTTGCCAAGCGGCCTTGGTTTACTACCGTTAGACCGCCTGTCAAGTTTCGTACCATTTGGACTTCGTTTGATACTCCAACGGTTAACCGAGGGACCGAAAAGGCCTCGTGTGTGTTGCAGCCCAACACCCCTCCAATTTGGCCCAAAACCCACCAAAACCCTCTCCATCATCTAGAGCGTTCGATCACGATCGCGTGGCCGAAAACCGCACCTCATTTGGAGCTTCCTAGCTCCTCCTATCTATAAAAAGGTATCTTCCCCGAAAATCCCGGGTCATTCGCACCCTAACCCTAGCTCCCCGCTCATCCGCGCGCCGGACACGTCCGCCCGCGCGCCGGACATCGCCGCCGCCGACTCCCGTTGCGCCACGTGGCGGGCGCCCCACATCGCCGCCTCGCTCCCGCCGAGGCCCGCTCGGGCCCGAGGCCGGCCCTCCTCCACCGCCTCCCGGGCCGCGCCTCCACCGCGCCCCACGCCGCTCCTCTCCTCCGCGCGCCACCCCGCCACCCGACGCCGGCCGCCGCGCCGCCCCGCGCGCCCTTGCCGCCGGTGACCGCGCCCGGCGCCGCCGCCCTCCTCTCCCGCTCCGCCACGAGCTTCTTCGGCGAGCGCGTGCTACAGTGATTCCGGTGGACCTCGTAATCCGCGCAGATCTCAGATCTGAAAATATCTCGGTTGACTTTTTGCCCGGAACCCTAGTTCATGTGCCCATCTTCATCGTGCTATAACTTTGCATCCGTAACTCCGTTTTTGGCATATAGCATATCAAAATGTTCATCTCAGAGAGTACATCATTTCATTCCATTGCATCATTTTCATTTGAGTTCATCTTGATGCCCGAAATGCTGTTAGAAGAGGGCTACTTGAGATAATTGTCAGATCTGCTGCTCCATTTAGATATTTGTCATTTTTGCCATGTTTATTGTGTGCATGATATGCCCATGAGCTCTACATATGTTTTGTTAAAGGTTTTTCCATCTTTCCAGAGGTGCAACCCATGTATTTTTGTGATGTGTGTGGTGACTAGCACAAGCTTGCAAAGTGAGGCACTTGGTAATGCTGATTTCAGGGACTTAGCATTTCCACTAAGTCCTTGACCTGTTTATTTCATATGGCCATATGTTCATGTTGTTTCCTAGTGATCCGTGCCTCTTTTGAGGATGATCAGTAAGGATGTTTTGTTAATATTGTAGTGCTCTATCCATCGATGCCTTTGTTTGCAATTATGGAGAACCCTAGCTTGAGTCAATCGAGCTCTACTTTTGCTACTTCGTGAATCTGGCAGATTGTCTACTTGTTAGCGATTTTGCCGAGGATGTTGTAGTTGATCCGTGCATGCTATGCTATTGTTCTTGCCATGTCTAGCTTTCATTTTGTGTATTCTTTATGGGTGTATGCTTAGATTTTCATGACTTGCTCCGTAGCGAGTGCATCGAGCTCGTAAACATGCCTACTTGATATCTGTTTTCAGCATGCTCCAGTTTTCACTAAGTCTGAAAACTGATTGTGCTTTTCCTATGTTCACATGCTTGCAATTGTATTTTCTGATCCCTTTTGGCTCAAGGTCACTAAGGGAGTTTTGTTAAGCTCTTTGAGTAGCTCCACGCCATGCTTTACTTTGCCATGTTCAGGTCCTGTAGCATGTAGTTTTGTTGCTCCGAAGAGTGCTACCTGATCTGAAACTCCACACAAGTGTTAATTTCACTAAGTCTGAGATCTGTGTACCATATGCATTTTTGCCATGCTTGTTTGAACCTGTTAATGGATGATTTGGCCGTATCTCAGTGCTAGACTTTTGTTAAGCATCATGAATGCATCCCTGCCATGTATTTTTTTGTCATGGTTGAGTGTTGTAGCATGTTCATCTCATTGCATTTAGATGGCTACTTGCTGTAAATCGCAGACCGGTGTCATATTTGAATCGCTTGCCATTTCCAAACCGTAACTCCGATTCCGGTGAGCTTTATATCGTTTTCAAGCGATTTTCATCTCATCTTTCCAGTGGCACACTTGGATTCTCAAGTTGAGGCCAGGGTCATGCATTCCTTGTCACATCTTGCATATGCATCCCGCATCGCATCCCGCTTAGCATACCATCCTTGCATCATATTGTTTGATCCTTGCGCGTGGTTGATTGTGTCGTTGTTGCTTGTTTGTCTTGTTTGGGTAGAGCCGGGAGACGAGTTCGCTAATGAGGAGCCTGTTGAGTTTGCTTTCGAGGATCCAGTCAACTCTGACAACTTTGCAGGCAAGATGATCATACCCTCGAAATCACTACTATCTTTGCTTTGCTAGATGCTCGCTCTTTTGCTATGCCAATGCTACGATGCCTACCACTTGATTTCAAGCCTCCCAAATTGCCATGTCAAACCTCTAATCCTCCATGTCCTATGCAAACCATTGATTGGCTATGTTACCGCTTTGCTTAGCCCCTCTTATAGCATTGCTAGTTGCAGGTGAAGATTGGAGGCCGTTCCTTGTTGGAACATTTATTTACTTGTTGGGATACCATTATATTGCCATGTTATCTTAATGCATCTATACACTTTGTAAAGGGTGGAAGGCTCGGCCTCTCGCCTAGTGTTTTGTTCCACTCTTGCCGCCCTAGTTTCCGTCATATCGGTGTTATGTTCCCGGATTTTGCGTTCCTTACGCGGTTGGGTTATAATGGGAACCCCTTGATAGTTCACCTTGATTAAAGCTTTTCCAGCAATGCCCAACCTTGGTTTTACCATTTGCCACCTAGCCTCTTTTCCCTTGGGTTTCCGGAGCCCGCGGGTCATCTTATTTTAGCCCCCCCGGGCCAGTGCTCCTCTGAGTGTTGGTCCAACCGAGCGATGTCCGGGGCTACCAGGGGCAACTCTGGGCAGGCCTACCCGACGTCTGGCTCATCTGAGTGTGCCCTGAGAACGAGATATGTGCAGCTCCTATCGGGATTTGTCGGCACATTCGGGCGGTGTTGCTGGTCTTGTTTTAACCTGTCGAAGTGGCTTGAAGAACCGAGGTACCGAGTCTGATCGGAATGTCTCGGGAGGAGGTCTATTCCTTCGTTGACCGTGAGAGCTTGTCATGGGCTAAGTTGGGACTCCCCTGCAGGGATTTGAACTTTCGAAAGCCGTGCCCGCGGTTATGGGCAGATGGGAATTTGTTAATGTCCGGTTGTATATAATTTGAACCTTAACTTAATTAAAATGAATCAACTGAGTGTGTTACCGTGATGGCCTCTTCTCGGCGGAGTCCGGGAAGTGGACACGGTGTTGGAGTAATGCTTGCGCAGGTTGCTCTCTAGTTTCTTGCTCGCGCTTTGCCTCCTCTTCTCGCCCTCTCTTCTGCGAACAGGATAGCCACCATATATGCTAGTCGCTTGCTGCAGCCCCACTTACTTTTACCTTGCCTTACCTATAAGCCTAAATAGTCTTGATCGCGAGGGTGCGAGATTGCTGAGTCCATGTGGCTCACAGATTACTATTACACCAGATGCAGGGCCTGATGATTCCGCTCCAGGTGACGCACTCGAGCTCAAGTGGGAGTTCGACGAGGACTCTCAACGATACTATGTCTCTTTTCCTGATGATCAGTAGTGGTGCCCAGTTGGGGGTCATCGGGACCGTGTCGCATGTTGGGTTATCTTTTATTTTGGCGCCGTAGTCGGGCCATGAGTGTTTGGATGATGTAATGTTATTTATGTACCTTGGTTGACGTGGCGAGTGTAAGCCAACTATGTTATCTCCCCTTTATTATTTATATTACATGGGATGTTGTGAAGATTACCTTACTCGCGACATATGCCTTCAATTCGATTATGCCTCTAAGTCATGCCTCGACACGTGGGAGATATAGTCGCATCGAGGGTGTTATAAGTTGCTAATCAGAGCCTTCCCCGACCTTAGGAGCCCCATTGCTTGATCGTTTTTAGCAGCCGAGTTGTGTCTAGAAAAATGTTTTGAGTCATTTAGGAATTATATCGGAGAGTTTAGGAATTCTTTTTACTTCCCAGTCTCCTCATCGTTCTGGTAAGGCATCCTGACGTAGAGTTTTGACTCTTCTCTTCTCAAATTTCACTAAATAAAATTTTAGGATCACGCGGGTATCTTGGAATCGTTCCGATGGTTTTATGATGAGAACATTGTCTTGGTGCCTCCTGTCAGGGGTTTTGTGGAAGTGTCCCGGGGAGTTGACCTCTGAGGTGTTGTCGTCATAATTTTAACGTTGCAGTTCTGGAATACCTGAGTTTAGTACTCCGACATCGAAAATCTCTTTTATGTAGTTCGTTGGTGAGATAACCTCGATGCCACCCAGTACTGGGGCGGGAGCTCGGGAGTATCGCCATAACTTGTATAACGGATGCTTTTGGAAGGTTGAGGTAGATGGTTTCCGAAGTTTTTTCTCGGTTATGTGTTGAAGGATGGATACAGCTGGATGTAGGATTTGCTAGAATTGGGTGAAATATTATGCTTCCCCTGTATCCCCAACACCTGATTGCATAACCGGAAAGGTTCGGGAATTTCATAGGTGGGAATTCTCGTAGCTCTAGTTCTTCTTCCACGGATATTGGTTTGAGATTGGGATTTCTTACCGATTATTCGTTCTTGATCCGTACCTTGTTGATTTATTTCTCTACCTTAATTCTAAGTGGCTTCTCAATTTATGGATATGTGACCATTTCAAGAGGAATGCATTCGTTCATTTTGTTCGGATGTGAATACTATATGTTGCAATTTTCATTCCGTTGGATTCAGCTTCAATATTTGTCTATCAATGTGCTAATGGATGTCAACCTCTTCAGGATGGCTCCTCCAACACGCACGACTCCGAATCCTGATCCGCCACCACCTCCACCTCCTTCGGAGGCATGGCAAGCTGTGATGGCCGCAACCAATGCAAACACACAGTTGATCATGCAAATTCTTCAAGAGTGCAATCAAGGCAACCAAGGGAACCAAGGCAACAATCAGAATCACTCTGCTACACTCAACCAGTTCCTTGCTAACGGGCCAAAGACTTTCAGCAATTGTGTTGAGGCAACTGATGCTGACGATTGGCTCGTGGGTCTGTGCAAGCATTTCGAGTGCAGTAACGTCAGGCCTGAGGACTTTGTCAAGTTCGCTTCCTTCCAACTCAAAGATCAAGCTGCAGAATGGTTCTAGCAGTACAAGGATTCCAGAGGTGGACGGGTTATTACTTGGGATGAATTCCGTCAAGATTTCAGAGCTCATCACATCCCTCAGAGCGTGGTTGAAAGCAAGTGTGAGGAATTCCACAACCTGAAGCAAGGCTCTTTGTCTGTCTATGACTACAACAAGTTGTTTCAGAAGCTTGCCCGCTTTGCTAAGCAGGATGTACCTGATGAGAAGAGCATGATATACCAGTACAGGGGTGGTCTCAGAGAAGAAATTCAGCTAGCTCTTGTCCTCTTTGAGCCCTTGAGGTACGATGAGTTCTACAACATGGCATTGAAGCAAGAGTCTGCTCAATTGAGGTGTGATGCTTCCAGGAAGCGAGTCAGAGATGTTACTCCTTCTTCCTCTACTCAAGTGGCCAAGCAGCAGAAGTATTGGCTTCCTCCTCCTCCGTTCCGTCAGCCGTATCAGCAGAAGAGCAAAGGTGGCACTGGATCTTCCCACCCACCCAACCCTGGCTTTCAGAACAAGAATTTGTCTCAAGATCCAAGATCGAGTGCTCCATATCACCGTCCGCTTTCAGAGGTCACGTGCAACAAGTGCCAACAGAAGGGTCACTATGCCAACAAGTGTTTCAATCAGAGGCGTCTTCCTCCTCCTCCTCCTGTCAGATCGGCAAGTACAGCTATCGTCAAGCATAACAACAAGTCCGTCAAGGTCAACTTGATGAACGCAGCCCAGGCAGAGGACTCATCAAATGTCATCATGGGTAACCTTCCTGTTAATAATATTCCTGCAAAAGTTCTTTTTGACACAGGCGCATCGCATTGTTTCATCTCGAGACCATTTGTTTCTAAGCATGAGTTGCCTTTACAAGATTTGCCTAGACAGTTATCTGTTGTTTCTTCGGGTAAATTCATGAATGCAAGCGCTATCGCCCCGGATGTTACTATCACGTTGGGCGACTACAAGTTTCTCTCTTCTCCTGTGGTTCTTGGTAACTCGGATATTGATCTTATTCTCGGGATGGATTGGCTTTCTAAGCACAAGGCTCAGCTTGATTGTGCAGCCAGGCAGATTCAATTGACTCATTCGTCTGAGGATGTAATTGTCTTTGCCGCTCGTGATGATACCATCCGTCTGTTTTCTCTCAATGAGAAGGGTGAACTGGATGCTATCTCGCAAATTCCAGTCATTTGCGAATATCAAGACGTCTTTCCAGAAGAGCTTCCAGGAATGCCTCCGCACCGGCCAGTTGAATTCGTCATTGATCTTGAGCCCGGCACGGAACCTGCTTGCAAGCGTCCTTACAAGCTCAGACCTGAAGAGTTGAAGGAGCTGAAGAAGCAACTCGATATTCAAGAAAGAATGGGTCTCATCCGGCCTAGTTCTTCTCCGTGGGGTTGTGGTGTTCTTTTTGTGAAGAAGAAGGATGGAACGCACCGGCTTTATGTTGATTATTGTCCATTGAACAAGAAGACTATAAAGAACAAATACCCACTTCCCAACATCAACGAGCTGTTCGAACAACTCAAAGGTGCCCAAGTATTCTCCAAGCTTGATCTCCGTATGGGTTATCATCAGATTCGAATCCGTGAGCAAGATATTCCCAAGACGGCTTTCAGGACAAGCTACGGTTCATATGAATACACTGTCATGTCTTTTGGCCTCGTCAACACTCCTCTGACGTTCTCTCGCATGATGAACTTCATCTTCAACGCCTACACCAATGACTTCGTTTTGTTCTATCTCGACGACATTCTGGTTTTCTCGAAGAACAAGGAAGATCATGCCAAGCACTTGCGTTTGGTTCTTGATAAGCTGAGGGAACATCAGTTCTACGCCAAGTTCTCCAAGTGTGAATTTTGGCTCGATGAGGTTCTTTATCTTGGTCATATCATCTCTTCCAAGGGCATTGCCGTGAATCCTGAGAAGGTGTCTGCAATTATGAATTGGAAACCTCCTCAGAACGTGAAGCAACTCCGTAGCTTCCTCGGTCTCGCAAGCTACAGTCGAAGATTCGTTGAAAACTTCTCCAAGATCGTGAAGCCTCTCTCAAATCTTCTCCAGAAGCACGTCAAGTACGTTTGGTCTCCGGAGTGTGACATTGCTTTCAACACTTTGAAAGAGAAATTGATCACTACTCCAGTTCTGACTCCGCCTGATGAATCCAAGCCGTACGAGGTCTTTTGTGATGCCTCTCTCCAAGGTCTTGGCGCAGTGTTGATGCAAGAGAAGAAAGTTGTTGCTTATACCTCTCGCCAGTTGAAGCCTAATGAGAAGAACTACCCCACTCATGATCTCGAGTTGGCGGCAGTTGTGCATGCTCTTTTGACTTGGAGACATCTCTTATTGGGAAGAAAAGTGAACATTTTCACTGATCACAAGAGTCTCAAGTACATTTTCACTCAGCGTAATCTCAACCTCAGGCAAACTCGATGGGTCGAAATGATTCAAGAGTATAATCCGAGTATCAAGTATACTCCAGGCAAGGCCAATGTGATTGCTGACGCATTGAGCAGAAAGGCTTACTGCAACAGTCTTATTCTCAAGCCTTATCAACCCGAGCTTTGTGAAGCTTTCCGCAAACTTAATCTGCAAGTTGTTCCTCAAGGTTTCCTCGCCAACCTTCAAGTCTCTCCTACCTTAGAAGACCAGATTCGCCAAGCCCAGCTTCTTGATGCTATGGTGCAAAAGGTGAAGATTGGGATTGCCAAGAGCCAACCCAAGTACAAGTGCTACCGCCTTGATGACAAGGACACTCTCTTCTTCGAGGATCGTATTGTTGTGCCCAAAGGTGACCTTCGTAAAGTGATCATGAACGAGGCTCACAATTCTCTCCTCTCCATCCACCCTGGGAGTACGAAGCTGTATCAGGACCTCAAGCAGGCTTATTGGTGGACTCGAATGAAGCGCGAGATTGCTCAATTCGTGAATGAGTGTGATGTCTGCAGAAGAGTGAAGGCAGAACACCAAAGGCCAGCTGGTCTCCTCCAACCTCTTGCCATTCCAGAATGGAAGTTTGACCACATTGAAATGGACTTCGTGACTGGGTTTCCAAAGTCCAAGCGTGGCAATGATGCTATATTCGTTGTCATCGACGAACTCACCAAAGTGGCTCACTTTCTGCCTATCAAAGAGTCGATCACTGTAGCTCAATTGGTGGAACTCTATACCTCTCGAATTGTCTCTCTGGACCGTATTCCACAAGTGATCTCTTCAGACCGTGGCAGCATCTTTACCTCCAAGTTTTGGGATTCTTTTCAGAAGGCCATGGGCACCAACATCCGCTTCAGCACAGCTTTCCATCCTCAAACTAGCGGTCAAGTCGAGCGTGTCAACCAGATTCTTGAAGATATGCTCAGGGATTGTGTGATCTCCTTCGGCATGAAGTGGGAGGATTGTCTTCCTTATGCTGAATTCTCCTACAACAACAGTTTTCAAGCAAGTTCGGGCAAGGCCCCATTTGAAATTCTGTATGGCAGGAAGTGCCGTACCCCTCTCAACTGGTCTGAAACCGGTGAACGTCAGCTTCTCAGAAATGACTTAATCACAGAGGCAGAGGAAATGTGCAAAGTCATTCGAGATAACCTCCAAGCAGCCCAATCCCGCCAAAAGAGCTACTATGATAGTAAGCACCGTGATTTGGCTTTCGAGATCGGAGATCATGTTTACCTCCGTGTCTCTCCTATGAAAGGTACTCGTTGCTTCAGTATCAAAGGGAAGCTTGCCCCTAGATACATGGGACCTTTCAAGATTGTCAGCAAGAGAGGCGATCTCGCCTATCAACTCGAGCTTCCTTCAAACTTTGCAAATGTTCATGATGTGTTCCATGTCTCTCAGCTCCGAAAGTGCTTCAAGTCTCCGGACCGCACCGTCAACTTCGAGGACATTGAGCTCCAAGAAGATCTTTCCTATCGTGAGCACCCCGTTGCTATTTTTGAAGAGACAGAAGGCAAGACTCGCAATAAGTCAATCAAATTCCTCAAAGTCAAGTGGTCACACCATTCCGACCGTGAAGCTACCTGGGAACGCGAGGATCACCTCCGTTCTGAGTACCCGGCGTTCTTTCAGTCCTAGATCTCGGGACGAGATCCTTTCGTAGTGGTGGAGTGTTGTAACACCCCGGATATGACTTTCCCAATTTGTACTCCAACTCTTGCTGTTTCCGGCGTTAAGTTATTTTATTTTCTTGGGTTCGGGTTTTTGTCTCCGTGTGTTTTTGTCATTGTCATGCATCTCATATCATGTCATCATGTGCATTGCATTTGCATACGTGTTCATCTCATGCATTCGAGCATTTTCCCCGTTGTCCGTTTTGCATTCCGGCGCTTCGTTCTCCTCCGGTGGTCATTTCTAGATTTCTTTCATGTGTGGGGATTAAACATTTCCGGATTGGACCGAGCTTGCCAAGCGGCCTTGGCTTACTACCGTTAGACCGCCTGTCAAGTTTCGTACCATTTGGACTTCGTTTGATACTCCAACGGTTAACCGAGGGACCGAAAAGGCCTCGTGTGTGTTGCAGCCCAACATCCCTCCAATTTGGCCCAAAACCCACCAAAACCCTCTCCATCATCTAGACCGTTCGATCACGATCGCGTGGCCAAAAACCGCACCTCATTTGGAGCTTCCTAGCTCCTCCTATCTATAAAAAGGTATCTTCCCCGAAAATCCCGGGTCATTCGCACCCTAACCCTAGCTACCCGCTCATCCGCGCGCCGGACATCGCCGCCGCCCACTCCCGTTGCGCCACGTGGCGGGCGCCCCACATCGCCGCCTCGCTCCCGCCGAGGCCCGCTCGGGCCTGAGGCCGGCCCTCCTCCACCGCCTCCCGGGCCGCACCTCCACCGCGCCCCACGCCGCTCCTCTCCTCCGCGCGCCGCCCCGCCACCCGACGCCGGCCGCCGCGCCGCCCCGCGCGCCCTTGCCGCCGGCGACCGCGCCCAGCGCCGCCGCCCTCCTCTCCCGCTCCGCCACGAGCTTCTCCGGCGAGCGCGTGCTACAGTGATTCCGGTGGACCTCGTAATCCGCGCAGATCTCAGATCTGAAAATATCTCGGTTGACTTTTTGCCCGAAACCCTAGTTCATGTGCCCATCTTCATCGTGCTATAACTTTGCATCAGTAACTCCGTTTTTGGCATATAGCATATCAAAATGTTCATCTCAGAGAGTACATCATTTAATTCCATTGCATCATTTTCATTTGAGTTCATCTTGATGCCCGAAATGCTGTTATAAGAGGGCTACTTGAGATAATTGTCAGATCTGCTGCTCCATTTAGATATTTGTCATTTTTGCCATGTTTATTGTGTGCATGATATGCCCATGAGCTCTACATATGTTTTGTTAAAGGTTTTTCCATCTTTCCAGAGGTGCAACCCATGTATTTTTGTGATGTGTGTGGTGACTAGCACAAGCTTTCAAAGTGAGGCACTTGGTAATGCTGATTTCAGGGACTTAGCATTTCCACTAAGTCCTTGACCTGTTTATTTCATATGGCCATATGTTCATGTTGTTTCCTAGTGATCCGTGCCTCTTTTGAGGATGATCAGTAAGGATGTTTTGTTAATCTTGTAGTGCTCTATCCATCCATGCCTTTGTTTGCAATTATGGAGCACCCTAGCTTGAGTCAATCGAGCTCTACTTTTGCTACTTCGTGAATCTGGGCAGATTGTCTACTTGTTAGCGATTTTGCCGAGGATGTTGTAGTTGATCCTTGCATGCTATGCTATTGTTCTTCCATGTCTAGCTTGCATTTTGTGTATTCTTGATGAGTGTATGCTTAGATTGTCATGACTTGCTCCGTAGTGAGTGCATCGAGCTCGTAAACATGCCTACTTGATATCTGTTTTCAGCATGCTCCAGTTTTCACTAAGTCTGAAAACTGATTGTGCTTTTGCTATGTTCACATGCTTGCAATTGTATTTTCTGATCCCTTTTGGCTCAAGGTCAGTAAGGGACTTTTGTTAATCTCTTTGAGTAGCTCCATTCCATGCTTTACTTTGCCATGTTCAGGTCCTGTAGCATGTAGTTTTGTTGCTCCGAAGAGTGCTACCTGATCTAAAACTCCAGACAAGTGTTAATTTCACTAAGTCTGAGATCTGTTTACCATATGCATTTTTGCCATGCTTGTTTGAACCTGTTAATGGATGATTTGGCCGTAGCTCAGTGCTAGACTTTTGTTAAGCATCATGAATGCATCCCTGCCATGTATTTTTTTGTCATGTTTGAGTGATGTAGCATGTTCATCTTATTGCATTTAGATGGCTACTTGCTGTAAATCGCAGACCGGTGTCATATTTGAATCGCTTGCCATTTCCAAACCGTAACTCCGATTCCGGTGATCTTTATATCGTTTTCAAGCGATTTTCATCTCATCTTTCCAGTGGCACACTTGGATTCTCAAGTTGAGGCCAGGGTCATGCATTCCTTGTCACATCTTGCATATGCATCCCGCATCGCATCCCGCTTAGCATACCATCCTTGCATCATATTGTTTGATCTTTGCACGTGGTTGATTGTGTCCTTATTGCTTGTTTGTCTTGTTTGGGTAGAGCCGGGAGACGAGTTCGCTAACGAGGAGCCCGTTGAGTTTGCTTTCGAGGATCCAGTCAACTCTGACAACTTTGCAGGCAAGATGATCATACCTTCGAAATCACTACTATCTTTGCTTTGCTAGATGCTCGCTCTTTTGCTATGCCAATGCTACGATGCCTACCACTTGCTTTCAAGCCTCCCAAATTGCCATGTCAAACCTCTAACCCTCCATGTCCTATGCAAATCGTTGATTGGCTATGTTACCGCTTTGCTCAGCCCCTCTTATAGCGTTGCTAGTTGCAGGTGAAGATTGGAGGCCGTTCCTTGTTGGAACATTTATTTACTTGTTGGGATACCATTATATTGCCATGTTATCTTAATGCATCTATACACTTGGTAAAGGGTGGAAGGCTCGGCCTCTCGCCTAGTGTTTTGTTCCACTCTTGCCGCCCTAGTTTCCGTCATATCGGTGTTATGTTCCCGGATTTTGCGTTCCTTACGCGGTTGGGTTATAATGAGAACCCCTTGATAGTTCGCCTTGATTAAAGCTTTTCCAGCAATGCCCAACCTTGGTTTTACCATTTGCCACCTAGCCTCTTTTCCCTTGGGTTTCCGGAGCCCGAGGGTCATCTTATTTTAGCCCCCCGGGGCCAGTGCTCCTCTGAGTGTTGGTCCAACCGAGCGATGTCCGGGGCTACCAGGGGCAACTCTGGGCTGGCCTACCCGACGTCTGGCTCATCTGAGTGTGCCCTGAGAACGAGATATGTGCAGCTCCTATCGGGATTTGTCGGCACATTCGGGCGGTGTTGCTGGTCTTGTTTTAACCTGTCGAAGTGTCTTGAAGAACCGAGGTACCGAGTCTGATCGGAACGTCACGCGAGGAGGTCTATTCCTTCGTTGACCGTGAGAGCTTGTCATGGGCTAAGTTGGGACTCCCCTGCAGGGATTTGAACTTTCGAAAGCCGTGCCCGCGGTTATGGGCAGATGGGAATTTGTTAATGTCCGGTTGTAGATAATTTGAACCTTAACTTAATTAAAATGAATCAACTGAGTGTGTTACCGTGATGGCCTCTTCTCGGCGGAGTCCGTGAAGTGGACATGGTGTTGGAGTAATGCTTGCGCAGGTTGCTCTCTAGTTTCTTGCTCGCGCTTTGCCTCCTCTTCTCGCCCTCTCTTCTGCGAACAGGATAGCCACCATATATGCTAGTCGCTTGCTGCAGCCCCACTTACTTTTACCTTGCCTTACCTATAAGCTTAAATAGTCTTGATCGCGAGGGTGCGAGATTGCTGAGTCCCTGTGGCTCACAGATTACTATTACACCAGATGCAGGGCCTGATGATTCCGCTCCAGGTGACGCGCTCGAGCTCAAGTGGGAGTTCAACGAGGACTCTCAACGATACTATGACTCTTTTCCTGATGATCAGTAGTGGTGCCCAGTTGGGGGTGATCGGGACCGTGTCGCATGTTGGGTTATCTTTTAATTTTGGCGCCGTAGTCGGGCCATGAGTGTTTGGATGATGTAATGTTATTTATGTACCTTGGTTGACGTGGCGAGTGTAAGCCAACTATGTTATCTCCCCTTTATTATTTATATTACATGGGATGTTGTGAAGATTACCTTAGTTGCGACATATGCCTTCAATGTGATTATGCCTCTAAGTCGTGCCTCGACACATGGGAGATATAGTCGCATCAAGGGTGTTATAACGCCGAACTGCTTCAACCCCTCGGCTGACATGGCAGCTGCAACGTCTCCTTACTGACTCGTTCCGTCATCTCGGCTAGACCGGGGACTTAGCTATTTCTTCATCAACATACTCCGGTGACTTCTGTGTCACCAGCCGACCAACTTCGTCACGTTAGCTGGAACGGGGGCTTTGCCTCGGCGAGCCCACCTTTGCCAGCATCGCCATGCCGTCGCTTTATCGCCCATCAGGCAATGGGTGTGCGGATTGAGTCCCAATTTTGGGAGTAACCTTTCTTCAGATTGCTACAACAGATAAACCAGGTGCTATTAATCCTAGTATTTTTTTTCTTGCTTGGGTTTATTTTTCCCAAGGAATTATTACTCTGTTTTGTTTCATCATCTGTATACAGGTCTATCAAATGGTGGCCGCATTAACAACAGTCGCGTGGTGGTTCAGTCAGTTTCCATATACAGTTCGGCGAATGCCGCATCCGGAACTCAGACCGGCCTGCGAATTCAGGCTTGGCCACGCCTTCACCGTGTCACACCGACGCCCTGCATCGACATGACTTCGGCGCCAGGCCACATCTCTTTCAATAAATTATTTTTGCGAAAAGCAATTATCCTTTTTGGACCGCACTATTTTATGTGTGTAGGTGATCGACTTCGACTGCGTCACGCGGTCACTTTGGCAAGCCAACGTCGTTGTCCCAATTGGCTCGCGTGATCACCTTGTTGGTCGAATCGCCATACCGACATGTTCGGTTGCCTCGGGGACTTTGGCATCACTGAGAGATCTCTACCTCATCGTGTGTTCGGCACACGGGCCATATTTCTTTTATTACTCACTTTGCGTAAATTATGCAACAATGTTTTTTATTATTATTCCTATTATCTCCGGCTTGCACTATTTTTTGTGCACAGGTAAAGGATCCGGTTCGGGCAGCGCTGTCACCTCGGCGTACCGACGTACCATGTCACCTCGGCTGGACCGAGGGCTTTGTCATTACTTCATTAAGCCACGCCAGGGATTTCGGCGTCTCACTACCGGCCTGCATTGGCCGTGCTATGTCGCCACTTCGGAGTGCCGAGCTCTTCGCTCCTCCACCTCAGGACCGGCTTGGGGGCTGGGACCTTGTCCCGCCGTAAGCTCGGGCCGTGCATCGACACCGAGCACATTAACCAGCTAAGTCGCTTCCATGCTTAAAAAACTTTAGTTTTATATTTTGTTTGGTCCGACCAAGCATTATGCTTTTTTGACAAAAAGTCATTTGAGAAAAACTTTCTTTGTCAAAACCTTGTTTGTTGCAAGCAAATTCAAATACCCCGTTTACATGGGGGCTTCCTTTATGAAGCCTTTCCTCTTGCATATGATTATACTTGTACGGCTTCGTTCCTTGTTCGTGTATTACGCCACAATATGCACCATGTTGACTTAAGTTTTTCGCAAGCTGGGTTGCCTCGCTCATGTGCTTACCCCTATGTTCTCGATTGTTCGGCTAGGCGGTAAAGGGAGCACCTCTACGATTGTTACTACCGGGTCATCCGAGTTAGTACCTCAGACTATGTGAAGTCGAAAGCTAGCGCTCTTATTGTTTTTCAATAATGGTCGGCGCACAACAGAACTCATGAGTACAAAAAATCTATTGCACAAGTCTCATAGTAACAATGAGCAACCGAAGAAAGGTATC